>NW_025947427.1:78936-160881 GCF_000764305.2 Hyalella azteca
AGCACAACGATGAAAATACAAACTACACACATCGCTTGAACCTCCAACTTCTGCTACCTACAAAATTACGATACAAATAATTGATCCGCCCTGATAGACTATTGAGTTTCACTGTCTTCTTAACTGACGACGTACATCCAGTCCTTCGTGCTAGTGTACACTGCATTCAGAACACAACATAAAGTCGTTCGTACTTGTGTATACTGTCATTTACAAGGGTGAATGCTGTACAACTGTACGGTGTATTCAAAGCAGTGTGTACTGTAGTTTATAACGTTTTATCCTATCCTCCATAACCTGTCTCTTATACACATCTAGATGTGTATAAGAGACAGGTATAACTATGAGTACTAGTACACAAGCCTAGTATTTTAGATGCCATATTCATCATGTATAAACTTGAATATAGTCTTAAAACAGCTCAGGTTCAAACAAATACAACAAAATGCTTTTATTTGATACTAAATGAAAAGAGTTGATAAAATGAAAAATGGTCATTGGTCAATGAAATGATATTTAATAAGAAATTTAAAAGCATATAAAATTCCATGAAAGTTAATCATATCTATAACAAAACCTTTTGGAGTCCGGTTTCATTGCAGGTTTGAAGATTCTAGAATGCATATGAAATCACAACTTCACAAGTTAGTGCATATATGTAATAAAATAAGTGAAATGATATTTTTATATTTCAGTGCATCTAAACGACAGTTGGCACTTGGTAGGTGTCTCACTCAGACTCACTGTCACTAGGCAGACTGGGCTTAACTTGGGAACCATAATATAGGTCAAGTCTCAAGTTTTACTACATTCAGTATGTTGTTAACTTGTAAGGCCTAAAATAATGTAAAAAATTATTAGTAGCCCCAGGAAACAAATGAATGACGCTTAGTTACGAGTATCAGCAATCCCCTTTAGGGCCTTTAGGCGATGGTCTGTGCCAGTCACATGTATCCAGTGGTGGGCACAGTTCCACTAATCTGCTAACTGCTAATTAGTGAAGCTAACTTTTTCCATATCGGATTAGTTTTTCAGCTAACTTTGAAAACCAATAGCAGACCAATAAGCTTAAGCTAAATTAAGTTCCGCTAGGCGCTAACTGGCAGTCCAATAAAAATATATAAAAATCTCTTCAGATAGAAAATTCAGGTGTTAATATGTAATGCTAAGTATCGTTAGCTGTGCGCCACACTGATGGCTGATAACATTAACTGACAGGATTGGAATTTTTATACTTATTTCTGAAATCTTGTGGCTCCAATGTAACAAATTTTTATTACTTTTGGAATATTGCAGCCTAATCGTGCACTTTTGTTAACAATTGGATAGGAGGTAATTCATCTGGCGGAAATCTCGTAGTTCAGGAAATGGCAGGAAACCTCTAGTTGTGGCCGCCAGCCACCACTTCTTGTGTTACTGCTACATATTGTAGTAGCACAAAACAAGCTTGGTTGATGCAGCAGTGTGTAATTCTGCAGTTTGGTTCACTTTGGAGTTTGGACAATAGTCATGTCTCATGTAACATGTTAGATTGTTAGTCTTACATTGTCAGGAACGACAAGGTACGTTATCATAAATGTTATCATCACAGCAACAAAACCCCAAACAATTATCACTTTGAGTTTGAGGAGATGAAAGCAAGCCAGACTCCAGAGTAAAAGCAGTGTGCAAACTCTGCTTTTACCTGTGTGTTTTTATTTCTTCATCTTTGTTATTTATTTAATAGTTAATACTTTCTTATTTGTTTAATGAACTGTATGTTGAATGTCAAGGTCAACTACTGCTTAGGCAGTTAGGTTTAATTTCATTTAATTATTTATGTACAATACATAGGTATTGATCATCATCTGATCTTTGCATGCTACACCTTTTTCAGGCTTTTTGGAAAGCTCCTTGTCAATGCTACAACATTTTAAAAGTTCAGCTCTCTAGGTCTGTTTATCAAAGTTTTAGAGCCCCCCAAAGAATAGAGCCAAAGTTAAATTGATATAAAAGTTAGTGGTTAGCCATAAATTCAGCTAAATTTTATGGCAGTTTATCACTTTAGCATTATAAAAGCTAACTTTTTGTTGGCAGATTTACCCCCAGGGCCCAGTCCCAGATCAACAGTTATCAAAGATAAATTTTTGGTTAGCTAGGTATGCCCACCAGTCAGTCAGTCACCAGTCACCACTGCATGTATCAATCATTACAACATTTGAGCATTATTGTAGTCTCATCCCATGATCCCAGTAAACAAGGTATAAGAAATTGTTCGCACTTTATACTGTTTTACTGCTGCAGAAATTCCTAACGGTCAAATGCACCTACTTTAGATGCGCGGTCACATCTGTAAGCCTCTGTAAGTCTGTATTACACGTACACAAACTTTTATCAAATTCAAAAGCCAGCAGTGGCAATTAATCTATGAACGCGGCTAGCAACCGTGCCTGCCTCAGTGCCACTTGCGTATTGCAAACCCAAACATAGACGTGTTTAAACGTGAACCTTTACGTAGTCAAATCAGCATCTTCAAAACATAACTTACAGTTAAAGGCAGATATTTGTTAATGATGAGAGCAAGTGGAGCTTGATTTTTCTTTTCTGAGAAAATATTTAACCCATCTATGCACTCCGCAGCACAAATTCTGCATACGTTTGCTATTTGAGCTGACATATCACGAATAAAATCATCTCTACAACCAAAAATAAGGCAAAAAACAGCTGTGAGTTTCTGTGTGCCGGATGAACCATTATTCCGCAATTTTTGAACCAAATTTGGCACGAGTTTTTGTTTAAATCTTTGAACTTAATACGCGCAATCTAAAAAATTAAAAATTAATTTGGCTCAATTAGCGAAACAGTTCTTCACTCACAATGCTCTGTGGGAAGAGTTGTCAGATTTTTTAGAGACTCCGCTTTTTAGCGCATTTCTCATTTCTGGAAAAAAATTCACTAATTTGCTCGCCATGTCCGTCTGTCTGTCCGTCTGTCCGTCCGTCCGTGACCTCAAGTTTTCGTCGACGAGAAAATGCGCTCTCTGTCACTCACTGCAGTGAGTACTGCGTTGCATTTTTAACACGTTTTTTCGGGCTGTACGTTCACCATCAAATTTCCAAAATTCGTGTGTTGTGTGCTTTTTGCTTTAATCATAAATCTGCCCGACACACGTTTTTTGGGGCGAGCCACAATTTATTTTCTACTTTTTAGTCCACAAGAAAAACGTGGTTTTTTAAAAAGTTTTTTTAAGTATTTTATTTACAGTTTGCTATGTAAACGCTTATTGTGATCCGCTTAATATCCAAAATTACCAAAACGATTTTGGCCCTATTAGCATGAAAGCTTCTGATTGAAATTACGCATTAGAGTGCAATATTTCCTACAATATAAGTAGATATTTCCCAATTATGAATCTACCTCATGCAACATAAACCACAGGATTATTCACTGCGCGTTTGCGAAAAGTTTTTAAACTTCATCAATACTCATACACAATAAACGCTCAAATGCTCATTTTAAGAACCAGGTAAATTATACATAATCAATATATTTCTAATGCAACTCTCATTACATGCACCAGCAATTTGGTAATTTTTATTGTATCTTAACAACGGAAGCTGCAACGAACGTTGCCGGCATATTGGTTTCAATGGCTTAATATCGTTATTATGACCATTCATATGTAAATCATAATATGATATTGAATGATATCCTTCGCAGGCCTCTTACCTGAGGCCAGAATGCAGTAAAAGTAGACATATAATCAAACATCAACACAATATCCAAGCACTTATTTATATAACAAGTATTATGCGTTTAAGCTTAACGATCGTTACAATTTACTGGAAATACACAACCACAAAGTGATCATTGAAAGTTATCATATTGATCATTGGAAGTTAACGAAGGTATCGTTAAGTTCTATCGACTACATATAATAACTATATATTGAACGTTTACTTAAAAAGAATGAACGCAGCAGTCTCATGTCTCATATTGTGAAGTAAAAGGGAATAAAGTTTTTGAACTTCATGAGTTTGATGCCGGTACTGCGATTGCTTGTGATTGAGGAAAATGCGATAAAATCTTGTAATTTATATGGCGTATAACACTACTAATCAGCGAGTGTGTTTTATTTGTGGCCTTAAAACAAATTATACAAACAATGAAATACTCTTACGATTTTTTATATTTTTTGCTTAGGGTTAATTTTAAAGGGGAAAAATACGAGCAGAATTTCATTTCCTTGTTCCACGTTTTATAAACACACAATACATACGACGTTAATTCATGGTTTATTAAATGGTACTGGCTTATAAACAGGATGCGATTTGACTGAGTAAGGCCGTAGGTAGCTGAAAATTTATATTATTGTTAGATAGCAGGATTAGCTTGTTTAATTAAACAAGGGCGTTTAATGACCAGAGAAGTGATTAATTTAATATTTTTCTTCGCAGGGTCGAATCATTCTTCAGAAGACGTTGGTTGAACGAAATGAAGGTTTAAGGAGTAATTTCAATTTATTAACGACGTTTCGAATGTAACAACATTCATTTTAAAGTTATAGGAAGCATTGTATACAGAAATTTTCGCGGAAATAAGAACATAATACTCGTAAATATGATTCAACGCGAAAATTTTGAACCGTGAATATATCTCCGAAACAATTTCAAGGTTCAGAAAATCCGGTGGTTATGAGACGAGGAGCTGGAGTCCAATCCGTAGAGATGAGGGCTTCAGCTATCGTCGGTCGGATTATGTCGGGCCACCGCAAGATGACGCTGCTGGTGGGTTCCTCCAGCACAGTGGGAGCGACGGTCTCGTTGAGTTTGACGTTGTCAAGAGTGTCACGGAGCCTGTTGTAGCTGTTGAATTTTTTTTAAAGGCCTCCCACACTCACCATTCCAACAAAAAAAAAAGAATTGATTTTATTAATTAAAAACAGGGAATGGTTTCATGTCAATGATCAAGGCCCCGACCTTAACGCCTCTGATGGTGGCCTACACCGACTTCGAGGGTCACTGAGCTGTGACGAGAGCGAGGAGCGGACCCACGTCGAACTTTTCTCTGACTGCTGTTAGGATGCTAGCTGCATTGCCTCTCTGCACGGCCAAACCCAACCTTTGCTCCAACCATAGAGTCTTTCTACGTTCGCCGGACAATTCCGTAATGCGACGGCCAATCTGTGATATTAAAGGACCAGTCGTTTCACCATATGTGCCCGTCGTTTCTAATGCGACTGACTCGAAACGATACCGAGCTGCCAACGCCGCGTATTTACGTCTCTTGCTATTTAAACGCTCCACCATCCTCTCCAAGCCCTCCCGCTTCTCCCGCTTCTCTGTTGAATTCATCGCGGATTTTGAGTTGAAGTTTCTCGAATTTGTAATGCTTTGGGAACTGGTTTGGTTGCGAGCTTGTCTCATGTGGCAGGATAAACCTATGACCAATGTCGCAGTAATGACTGCAATTACTCCAATGTAGACCAGATAATTTTTATATTCAAAACGTCGTTGATAAATTAAAATTACTTCCATAAACCTGCATTTTGATCAACCAACGTCATCTGAAGAACTTTGGGAACCTGAATGTAAATAATTTAATTTATAAATAAATTTTGGCCCAAAACTCATGCAGAATTTTGTGTGCTGGGAGTGCGCTAAGTCTGCTCTGAGCTCTAAGATATGTAAGATGGCTAATTTAGCGCCGCACTCAAAGAAATGAGTGAGGTTTTGTCCAAATATCGATTCACTGTGCTAATGCTGCGGATCATCTCGACTTAAATTGGCTCGTCATAAGGGCGTATCAGTGCTATGTCCGCTATCTGTTGTTCGTACTTTTGGTAAGAAAATGAGTCACGATTAAGACACTGTGATTCACGCCTATTTTCAAGTGCACTTAGAATCAACTCACTGAAGTAGTCGCAGAACTGTTGTTTTTATTCTTATTATTATTATTTTATACCGATCATTAACTGTAGCGGTCACCAGCTGAGGCATATCACATTGAGTCGTTCGAGGAGTGTTATAGGCGGCCACTGAATGGTCAAAGGTTGATAGGCCAATAATTGCCTGCAAAGCTCTGCCAAAAAGATAATCGGTTTGCGCTCTTCAAGTTGTGCCCTAAAAAAGATTAAACTCGCAAACTTTCGTGCGCTCATGTTCCATGCTGAGCGAAAATCACGAATCTCACTATTAATGGCGTTATTACCCGCAGGCTGTATAAGTGCAACTGATCAGAAGTTAGACTGTTACTGGAACTCGGGAAAAAGTTTTCAAAGTGCTTCGCTTCCTCCAATGTTTAGTGGATTGAACCAGCGCTGAACATCAGAGTACTACTGGAACAGAGGACTGCCTGAGGTGCTGGTGCTTTGTGCTCATTACCTTCTTAGAAATGAAATATAATGAGTCAGGAGAGCCGGAAATGACTACCTGACTTAATTGAAGAATCCCCTAGAAACATTCGTGATATTTCGAGGTCGTTAATAAACTTTCAGTCATCGCGCGGCGAGTGCAAACTTAAACTAATTTTTAACTGATGAATTTAACTTCAATTTGCTATATAAATTGTAATATATCGGAAAATTTTGAATTTTTTGGTTAGAAAAGATTCATTATATTATCACTATTCAAATCATGTTAAGTTCTTACCTTAAAAATCTGCCTTCGGCGTAAAAGAAGGGAGGTTGAAAGCTTCTAATGACAGTGGATGTCCATATAGGATCTTCGGTGACACGCCCTAGATATTGTCAGGTCCCGATTTGCACTACTTAGGTCATCCAACTCATTGCCAGACGTGATATTTTGTACCCACGCTCATTATACCTGTTTACCGGGTCTCTTTCAGTGACGGGCCTCTTTCCACTTTTCTGCTTGATAGTAAAATTGGAACATTCAACACCCAGGAAAATTTTAGCTCCACTTCGCTGCGTATTCTACACTAAGTAAATTCTAAATTCTTACCTCATCATGATATGCAATTAAACTTCATTTTTATTTCGTTCCTTATCTCGCCATAAATGCGTCTAGGCATTAAATGGGCCGGCGCATACACTATACAGGGTGTCCCAAAATAAACGATACCCAACTTTGAATGGCTGTAACTCGAAAAGTAATAGAGTTAAAAAAATTTGGAAGATCAGGATTTGTTCCCTATGTTTTTCTCCATCTTTCCACCAAAAATCAGACAGATCGATGTAGCCATAAGCGTTTGATAGAACTTTCAGTGACATGTGCTAAAATCGTGCTTGCGCAAAGTTTTTAGAGTGTCTGATTAGTGAGAACCTGGCCTAGAGTGTCTGATTAGAGTGAGAACCTGGCCTAGAGTGTCTGATTAGTGAGAATCTGGTCTAGAGTCTCTGATTAGTGAGAATCTGGTCTAGAGTGTCTGATTAGTGAGAACCTGGCCTAGAGTGTATGATTAGAGTGAGGACCTGGCCTAGAGTGTCTGATTAGAGTGAGAACCTGGCCTAGAGTGTCTGATTTGTGAGAATCTGGTCTAGAGTGTCTGATTAGTGAGAACCTGGCCTAGAATGTCTGCTTGGAGTGAGAACCTGGCCTAGAGTGCCTGATTAGAGTGAGAACCTGGCCTAGAGTGCCTGATTAGAGTGAGAACCTGGCCTAGAGTGCCTGATTTGAGTGAGTACTTGGCCTAGAGTGTGTGATCAGAGTGAGAACCTGGCCCAGAGTGTGTGCCTAGAGTCTAGAGTGTCTGATTAGTGAGAACCTGGCCTAGAGTGTCTGCTTAGAGTGAGAACCTGGCCTAGAGTGCCTGATTAGAGTGAGAACCTGGCCTAGAGTGCCTGATTAGAGTGAGAACCTAGCCTAGAGTGTCTGATTAGAGTGAGAACCTGGCCCAGAGCGTATGCTAGAGCAACTTGGTGCTAGCACTCACCTGGAAGGCAGGGTTGTCTTGCGGCGAGGCCGGCCTTCTGCTGCTGCGTCTTCAGTCTTCGGCTCTGAGATCGTCTTCACTTTCTGAATGAATTCAATCATATAAAGTCATGATGCCATGTAAAATCAAACATGAAAATACAATAGGAATCAATTTAATGTCAATGATTCAATATAAACAAATTAATATGTTATTTGAAGAGAAGGATATGTTGCCACTTTAATGGTTAAAATAAACGCAGATAGGGTATAAATTTTGATGTCTGAATAACTCTCAAGTTTGAATAATAATATTTAAATTCTTGATAATAGTAAGTGGTAGGTGATGCTACAAGTGGAATGTTGGGCAGATGATAGATGATTTGTAGAGGATTGATAAGGTAACCTCAAACAAGGTCCAGGAGGTGGGGACATAGTGGCCAAGCAGAGAGTTCTTTGGACTCTTCGGTCTCTTCCTCAAGTTTATTTTTGAGTCCTATAAGTACACCAGTAAAATATCATAGATACCAGCATCATATGTAAAAAATTGGCTTAAATCTTGAGTAGATGAGCATTTAAAAAATAAACCAATTCTAAAAAATCTGGGGATTGTCACTATGGTGGGGGGTATTAAGGGCAGAAATGTTTAGTTACATAACATACATGGTTTATATGTCTGATAAATGGTTAAATTAATAGTGTTATGCAAGAAAAAATATGTATGTGTGGAGAGAGCAAAATGTAACAAATAATCAGAGATCCTAGTTAGACTTCTATTAGGATTAGGAAAATTGAAAATATTCAAATTTTTGTTTATTTTGATACCTATTGGTCAAAAAAATTGCACAGGTTATCCAAAATTTGCATCATTATCTTTTTATAGCATGAGAAGTGTTTGAAGAGATAATTATAGGAATTCTTCACTGAAGAGATAATTATAGGAATTCTTCACTATTGGTTACTGTTGCACCCTACTTATCCTATTTACAAATAGAATTTGAGATAGTTTCCATATTGAATTTCAATTTTTCACAATAATTTTCATACCTAATTTACAATCATATGCAATAATTCCATATTGAATTTACCCCACTTACCAAATGTACTGAAATTACTTTCAGCTGAACAAACTATTCATGGTATTGTCTACTTAACATGATACAATGAGTGCATTACTAAGCAGTCAAATATAAGGCTGCTGAGCTTTCATTTGTTATAATAAAGTACAAACTGAATGATTTATAAAAGAGGTAGTAATAAGGTAAAATTCAGTTGAGCTCAAGTCAGAGCAGAAATTAACCTTTTTCCATAATTTATTCGTTATTTAAAAATACCAAATAGAATGAATGAAAATATGGTAGTAAGAAAAGAGCTGAGTTAGGCTCTACTTGAGACTCTAAAAGAAAAAATGCTAAAAACTTCTAAGCACAATTGGCTCACCTGCTGGCCTTTCTTTGGCCTTCCACGACATCGCCGCGTCACCACAGCAGCCGCCCTCAGTGGGTGCTGGGCCTCATACAGCTTCTCTTCCTTACTCCCTGCACAGCCAACATGAAACATCATATGCAGACATGTATATAGCATCATTAACATACATGTTGATATAAATTGCACTCAAATGTGTAAATATTACAAAACATGAACTAGATCACACACAAATGCATAAATCAAACACAAACAAGTAAATCAGACACAAATGATGTAATGACAGACATAAATGAACAATAGCTCAGAAATGTGAGCTAAATGTGTGACATTACACTCAACATTAACCTCACATAAACGTGTAATATTACACTTAACATAAACATTGCATAAAAGTGTAACATTACACTCAACATAAACGTGAAACATCACACTCAAATATGAAACAACAACCATTTCAATTGCTTAGGTTTCATCCCTACAGTCAAGTCTCAAAATGGTATGTGTCTCATTATCATAAAATCCTATGAACTGTAGTGAACTTTTCAAAATGGTTTGTTATATCACTCACCCTTCCCCAGCATCATAAAATTTTAGCATTCCAAAGTTTTGCAAATAGTCAAAATCTATGACAGATAGGGTGGAAGCTAACAAAGAAGTGACAAATTTTACTTATGGTTAAACAACTAAGATCATACCTGATGCAGCATCAACCAATGGATCAGAAAAGCCATTGTCATGAAGATGGAGGTTGGCTAAAGAGTTAGCTTCTCCAGCAGCAGCTGCTATCTTCCCTGCCTGCAACATTAAGTTTAACCAATTGTTCAGTCAAAATTTTTTAAATTTATGCCTTCTTTTTCAGAAGAATTGCTTCTCTATAACATCCTAGATTGATAACCTTAGTTTGATTTTTAGCCCCCATATTACAATCATGTGACTTTTTACACAAAAAACATGAATCAGTTTGTAAAATTTCCTGATCTTGCCAGAGAATCTGAGATAAAATTATTTAACATCTATTCTGTTCAACTGTAGTTATTGTTGAAAATGACTCCTTTGTCTTAATAATATCTAAGTGACAGAACTTCATAATTCTGAGCTAAAACATTGCAAAATGGAGGCATATATTCAAGAGAAGTGGCAGTAACTGCTGTAGCAATGTCCACATGGCTTTAGTTTCCATAAGTATGATCAAGCCTTTTACTCCCTGCTCAGCCAACATGAAACATCATACACAGACATGTATATAACATCATTAACATCACAGCAGCCGCCCTCAGCGGGTGCTGTGCCTTGTACAGCTTCTCTTTACTCCATGCACAGCCAACATGAATCATCATACATGGACATGTAGGTAAATAACATCATTAACATACATGTTGATGTAAATTGCACTCAAATGTGTAAATATCATAAAACATGAACTATTTTACACACATGTACCTATATATCAAACACAAACATGTTAATCAGACACAAATGATGTAATGACAGACAAACATGAACCATAGCTCAGAAATGTGAAATAAATGAGTAACATTACACTCAACATAAACTTCACATAAATTTGTAACATTACACTCAACATAAACCTCACATAAAAGTGTAACATTACACTCAACATCAACATGAAACATTACACTCAAATATGAAACAACAAACAATTCAATTGCTTAGGTTTCATCCCTACAGTCAAGTCTCAAAATGGTAGGTGTCTCAATATCATAAAATCCTATGAACTGTAGTGAACTTTTCCAAATAGTTTGCTAGTATATCAATCACCCTTCCTCAGCATCATACAATTTTAGCATTGCAAAGTTTTGCAAATAGTCAAAATCTATGACAGATAGGGTGGAAGCTAACAAAGAAGAGACAAATTTTACTTATGGTTAAACAACTAAGATCATACCTGATGCAGCATCATCCAATGGATCAAAAAAGCCATTGTCATGAAGATGGAGGTTGGCTAAAGAGTTAGCTTCTCCAGCAGCAGCTGCTATCTTCCCTGCCTGCAACATTAAGTTTACCCAATTGTTCAATCAAAATTTTTGAATTCATGCCTTCTTTTTTTCCAAAGAAATAATGCTCTATAGTCTATAACATCCAAGATCAAAGGTGTAGGAACCAATAATAGAAATACCAGAGTAGAACACAGGAAACATTTTAGCATCTTGGTTTCATTTTTAGCCCCTATCTTACAATCAAATGTGCCTTTTTCATAAAAAACATGAATCAGGTTCTAACATTTTCTGATTTTGCCTGAGATAAAATTATTTGAAATCTATTCTGATCAACTGTAGTTATACCTCCCAATGAATCCCCTATTCAACCATTAAGTGTTAACCACAACCAGCAGGTCTAGTACTGTGACATCAGTTATAAACTGTTTTACATATTTATCAATGAGTATTTATTCCAGATCTGTACCCAACTAGGACCACTGACCTCCATGAGAGATCTGATTTGCTGCTGGCCATCCACCCGACGGTCAAGGAGGACCACTGTGCTTGCCAAGCCATCATGACACAGACCACAGATTGTTTCTGGATGGACACCATCTTGAACTACCTACCTGTAATAGAATTAAAATCTTCAGTTTAGTTCTAAATCCAAATGCATCCTGAAAAATTTAATTTTATACCATAAATTAAGCAAATTAAGCAATCAACACCAATCTGCTAACATTTAGTGCAGAAACTGATGAGCAAATCTTGAATATTTAAACTAAAAGTGAAGTAGGAATGATGACGTGCAAACTGAGCAAAATCTATGAGGCCATCCATGCTTATGGACTAGAGGCATACTAGACATTTTTTTTCTAATACTGTGCACATGCATTAGCTCTTATAAGTATAACTATGAGTACTAGTACACAAGCCTAGTACTGTAAAATGGGATTACTGTGACCGGCGGGGTAACTTTGACCACCTTTCGTTTTTTTAACAAAAACCCCCAAAACTCAAAAACGATTTGACATAGAAAAATTTTGTCAATGGCCATGAAAGGCCTAATACTGAGGCTACATAACACAATAGAAAGATTTCAAAAGTTTGCATATCTAATAGGTTAAAAAAATTAGAGACCTAAATTAGCTTAATTGAGTAAAGTATATTTATATAGTATATACAGCAATCCCTTGATTAGCATGGTTTTGAATACCGCGGAACAAAATTTGCGACCTACCCTTAATCTACGCGGTGCCAGTTTTGATTAGCGCGACTTTTTTTTCACAACGCATCATTTTCCCGCCACTCAAGGCAAATGAATGTGTGCACGAGTGGTGTGCACGAGTGGTGTGCACGAGTGAGCACGCATGTGCACGAGTGTGCACGAGTGTGCACGAGTGTGCACAAGTGGTGTGCACGCGTGTGCACGAGTGTGCAAGAGTGTGCACGAGTGTGCACGAGTGTGCACAAGTATGCACGAGTGTGCACGAGTGTGCACGAGTGTGCACGAGTGTGCACGAGTGTTAACTGAGCATCCACGAGAGCAGGTTGTGTGGTGCCTAAGAGCTCTTCGATTGCTTGTTGTTTGCTCTGTAGCCTCGCACGTGCGTTGCTCCCATTCTCTCGTCTCGTTTTTGCTGACGCGGCGATTTTATTATTGACACGTCTTTCTACTGAGTGTGCTCGTTACTCTTTTGCAGCGTGCCACTTGCTTGACTTGTTGCACGTTGTATCCGATCTAGCATAAGCGTAATTTTGATTGTAGCCACAGCAGCCGTTCCGTCTTGGTCTTCGCCTAACCTTATGGAAACGGCCGAGGGATGGAGGGGAGAGGACGCGGGTGCCTGAGTTGCTCGACTGTTAACAACAGGAAGAGGACAGTTAGTTGTTCTTCGTGTGAGGGATGTTACCATCTCTCATGCNTGTTAATATTTTGAATGGCCGTCTAGCTTAAACTAGTCCTATAGCGAGCATCGCGATGTCCGGACAATTGATGGGCGCTGCAAAGAAACCATATTTATACTTACTTACTTTTGATATATAATATATTCTTATGATATATATTATATATCAAATATACTTACTTTTGATAGCATGACCGTTTTGTTACGTAAGTCTTGAGGGTCAGTTTATCACTGTATCATTATTATTCACATTGGTCACATTATTTTTGAAATCACATTCTATATCAGAACTTTAGCAGACATCGTGTGACTTGCTTTGTATATCTGCAGAGGCATTAAATTGTTCTCAGTTGTGAGGTAAACAAATTACTTCTCGATGACTTTTTTCCATGTATTAAGGGGATCGGCTACCCTAAAATTTCCAATTTTGGCGTTTTTCGGTTTTTGTGCTCGTCTGAAAGATGGAATTCAGCTCTTTCCAATGGTACCATTGCCATCGCTGTACGCCAATAGAGTGTGCACGAGTGTGCACGAACGTGCATGAGTGTGCACGATTGTGCACGAGTGTGCACAAGTGTGCACGAGTGTGCACAAGTGGTGGGCATGAGTGTGCACGCGTGTGCACGAGTGTGCACGCGTGTGCACGAGTGTGCACGAGTAGTGTGCACGAGTGGTGTGCACGAGGGTGCACGATTGTGCAAGAGTGTGCACGAGTGTGCACGAGTGTGCACGCGTGTGCACGAGTGTGCATGAGTGTGCACGAGTGTGCACGAGTGGGCACAAGTGTGCACGAGTGTGCACGTGTGGTGTGCACGAGTGTGCACGAGTGTGCACGAGTTGTCTCTTATACACATCTAGATGTGTATAAGAGACAGGGGCTCNACTTTTGAACACTTTTGAACACTTTTGAACACTTTTGAACACTTTTGAACACTTTTGAACACTTTTGAACACTTTTGAACTCTTTTGAACACTTTTTAACACTTTTGAACACTTTAACACTTTTGAACAGTGTGCACGAGTGTGCACGAGTGTGCACGAGTGGTGTGCACGAGTGTGCACGAGTGTGCACGAGTGTGTACGAGTGTGCACCAGTGTGCACGAGTGTGCACGAGTGTGCACGAGTGTGCACGAGTGTGCACGAGTGGTGTGCACGAGTGTGCACGAGTGTGCACGAGTGTGCACGAGTGTGCACGAGTGTGCACGAGTGTGCACGAGTGTGCACGAGTTTGAACGAATGTGCACGAGTGTGCACGAGTGGTGTGCACGAGTGTGCACGAGTGTGCAAGGGTTTGTTTACGTTTACGATCGAAATGACGTCACTAGAAAGACGCACTACAAGGCGGAACTTTTCGTGGGTTAACCTTTTATAGTTCAACCATGACTGGCAACAGTGTGAAATAAAATCTTCAGCAACCTTATTTAATTTATTGTTTCACTTTAAATGCTTTACCAACACATTTTTTAGCATAATTGTAAAAGTTTACTCTACTAGTACTCTTGGTCGGATTGTTTACATTACATCGTGACGCGTTAGGGACGCTTGACCGGGCTCCATTGTACTGTCTTCTCTTTCTTGCAAGTAGATAAATACATACATTATGATACATACATAGATAGTGTAGATACATACATAGTTCATTGAAGACCAGAGAATTCTTTTTTGGCAATTTTCTTATTAGTGTTTTCAATAGATCGAACAATATTTTTCGTTTGCACTTTTAACTTGATAATGAATGATTAATACATTTGAAACGTTGTTAAAGAAATAAAAATGTCCATCGGTACCTATGCTGATTTTCGATTTACCAGTGCAAACGAAAAATATTGTTCGATTTATTGAAAAATCTAATAAGAAAATTGCTAATAAAACAAATTCTCTGGTCTTCAATGAAACCTGCTTAAAGGAACAAATTTTGCCAGCCTATACTAATAGATACATATATAGATAGATACAGACATACATACATTACATAAATGACCAGTGATGTATGTATGTACATACAGACATACGCGGGAGACGTTACATAGCACTGCATGACCTATGCTTGTTTCCCGCCCTTTTGTGATCAAGCCAGTCACACGTGGCAGTCGTACCACACCCGCCGATGGTAAGCATACCACAGTCGTNGTGCGCTGTTGATGATGAATACTACTGATTATAACAACATATGCGTTAAGCTCTAAACTATAATAAAGTTTCGCCACACATATTCTATCAGAACCTAGGGCTTCTCAGCCTTCAAAATTTATAACACCGATAATTTTCAATATTTCACTTCGGTGCGAAACCATCGCGTTTCGACACCTGTCCATGGATACTGATGACGTAGAAAAATTTGATGGCTAACTAGCAAAGTTTTGCGATAATGTTACATTCAGATTTGTCCTGCTTTGAATTGAACACATTTCAGTATCAATGTAAAAAATTTGGCCGTGATCTTTCGTTGTAACTTCTCATGTTGAATTCATGCAACGAAATCTAATGTTGACTTCCTGTACTTCCTATATTTTAATTTGCAGTACATAATCCGAAGTTCGTTCACATTCATAATAAGAATTTCATAATGTCACACATCAAGCCACTTGTGCACATTATTATCAAGCCATTATTAAAATTAATGTAGGTTGCGTCCATGAAACACCTATATTCAGGACATTTCATCTCGCTTCGAATCACCGACATGTGGAACAGCCTCCCCGATTACATCATTGGCGCTCCGAGTATGAACGAGTTCAATAACAGACTAGATAAAGTTATGGTAAAATATATGTTCAGACTTGAAATGCCTAGCACCATATCGAACCCAGTGGAATTGTAGTAGCTATTTAAACTATTATCAGTTTGGAAAATATCCGGTCAAATGACACGATTTTAGATCTTCTGTGAACAAGTCACAAAAAGTACATGAATCGGAGACAGGCCACATCAGGCCTACTCATCAGCGCCGACATCACTATGTTATGTTATGTTGTGTATGAAGAATGCTTTGCGAAATAAATTCTAGACTGGAGACTTTTGAAATTAATAAATAATTAGGTTATATTCTATCTATTTATTAATTGACGAAAGGAACCTCACTAGACACAATTATTAGATTGTCAGTTCAATCTAATAGAAGACGTGTCACATTGCCAAATTTCGTCTTTTGTATTCTTTCATTTTCAAGAATTTGAAAGCTAAAAAAATACCAAAAATTGTATTTTTGGTATTTACGTGTGCACGAGTGAGAGATCGTCTCGGAGACCAGCGCCATTATCAGTTCAATAATACATAGAACGTAAGTAAAATCAGAACAAAATATCGAAAGATACGCGAGAAATATTGAAACTTAATATCATTAGGTTTTAATATTAATTCAATTATTAATATTAAAATACTAATTTTTGAATTAGTAACAGAAATCTAGAATTGGTTAAAATTCAGTTAGTTTCTCTTATGTTAATATTTTTTTAGACATCAACGCTCGATAGACCTACGTCTGCTGCTGATATTTTGGCTGACTGTTCATAATACAATTACTTTTGCTAGACACATATCAATAGTATACCGATTCCACCAGACTTAGCGGCTTTTAGTCGTCAAAATAACGATATTCATATAAATTATTTTCTGAGCAACTTTTGACGGCGCGTTGATTCCTGTCCATGGATACTGATGACGTAGAAAAATTTGACGGCTAACTAATGAAGTTTTGCGATGATGTTATTGGGGACTATTTAATAAATAAGCATTCTAACCCCAAACACTTGGCCAATGATCGCAAATAAAAAAGGATGAATAAAAACTGATAAATAAAGAACTATAATAATTAATGAAAGATAAATACAAGAAAACAAATATCAAAAACTATAAACCGTGTATCTTTCTAGCCCTTGCCTTTAAACTCGTAAGAACCCTAGGTTCGGAGCCCCGCTCTGTGGTGGATCACACAACAATGACAAGATACAAGGCGGGTCTACAAGAGGTCATGTAATAGTTAACTCAAAAACAAAATGACAAAACACGTAACCTAACCATCTATGAAATTACTATATTTAAAGGTGGTCCCTAACAATGTGACGTCTGGAATTATCCTGCTCTGAATTAAACACATTTCAACATCAACGTAAAAAATTGGCCTTAAACTTTCATTGTAACTTCTTATGCTTAATTCTTGAAGTAAAATCTAATGTTGGCTTCCTTTACTTCGAATATTTCAATTTTCTTAAATAATTCAAAGTTCGTACGTCCTCATACATAAAGCCACTTGTGCACTCGTGTGCCAGCATCGCTTACATTCCCATTTTTAATTGAAATTCTACCGCAATCAGCACAAGTGATCCTTAAAGCAACTAGGTTCCTTTGAAAATAATGTAAGTAAAGTCCATAAAAAATCTATATTCAGGATACTATTCTGAATATGTGAAGGAAAGATAATGAAGAAAAGAAGAAGGAAGGAAAAGGAAGAAAAGAAAAAGGAAGGAAAGGTAAGAGAACAAGAAGGAAAATTAAGAAAGAAAAAAATATAACTTAGTACTCACTGCAGTGAGTGACAGAGAGCCCATTTTCTCGTCGACGAAAACGCGAAGTCAGACGGACGGACAGACGGACGGACCCAGTGAGCACAATAGCGCCTTTTTTCCATAAATGAGATAATGCGCTAAAAAGATGTAAAGAAAATTAATACAAAAAAGAAAGAAAAGAAGAAAGGAAGAAAAGAAGATGGAAAATGAAGGAAGAAAAGAAGAAGGAAATGAAGGAAGAAAAAAATATATATTTGAATCAAATGCACGCCACCAAACCGTGGCAATCGAAACCAAACTATGCTCAAGCATTAACTTCACACCACTAAAGCTTGACAGTCAATACCAAATTATGTTCTAACAGTATCGCCTTCCATCTCAATGTAATGAGATATTACAGATTTCCTGCGTGAAACACTTCGACGAAAGTCTCCGAATGGCTGACCTCACGAAGCTTCCAAGTCTTTGTTATCGATGTCTGTGTGTCGACCTCATCGGAGTATCCACGTATAATCATGGCTTATACAAGATACCCGAAGACATGGTTGAACCAATATAAAGTTGACCCACGTGCAGCTGCGCCTTGCGGATGTCATTTGTTGTGACGTCACTTTGGCTCTTGTGACGTCAAACTGATTTTTAACTATGGTTTTGATTAAGACATGACTAGTTGCATGCAGTAAACAATTTTTCGGGGGCCATTTTGATGAGGTAATTTTTTTTAAATGCTTCCAAAGATGACATAAGAACAATGTGTTGATCTACACTATTTACATTTTGTGCCCACAGTGACGTAACTCTGGAGAAGCGCAGAACGGCGAAAAATCGTCATCGCCGTAGGCCAACCTTATATTAGTTCAACCATGTCCGAAGGATTCCCAGAATATAAAGTAAGAATCAGCATCAATGCGACAATACTTCTCGCCTCGAGTCGCCGACATGTGGAAAAGACCCACAGCTCGTATTGTTCACAATCCGGGTATGAAAGCGTACAAGAATAGACTAGATGAAGTTATGTATCCGTATATATATTCTCCTATAGAACAAGTCACGACGAAAAGTACAAGCATCAGCGACAGCCAAAACCAGGCCTAGATTCAACGCCGATACTACTCCTGAGGACCAAGAATTTAAAAGCAAAGAAAATTCAGCCTAAGTTCATAGTATCTTTATATAAACGTTTCAGAGTCCAGTTCCATCATCAGTTCAAAGATTCTTAAATGAGATAAAATCAAAAGTTGGTACAATTTAAAATCAAGGGACTGCAATTACAACCTAAATTCCTAAAAATGTACAAGGATTCCAAAATACGCAGATCTAAAGTAGCGGAAGTGGAAGCTAACACCTTATAATCTCGCTGACAGATACAGGAACAGCACACTGATCAGCGTGAGTGCGCACAGCCGTAAGGAGGGGTGATAGCGACAGTAACTACCCCCAAGAATTGCTAATAAGTATTGTGACTGCCCAAAGCAAGAAATAGGAACGTTGTTTATTGTTCTCTCCATACTTCCGCCCTGCGTCCGAAGCTATGTTTAGAGAATTAAAAGTCTTGTTCATGAAATACTTCTGCTGGCAAATAATTTCAAAATGGGCTCTTTCTTCAGCTACAAAGACATGATCCCTGTTCATATGCGTTTGTCCTTAGTTTATCAATATTGTTCTGCACTATGTGCATCTGCGTACGTCGGGATGACGTCGCGCAATCTTTATTCTAGGATCGCAGAGCATTAGGGTAGGAGTTTCATCATTCGGCTGTGCACATGCACGCCGAGCAGTGTAATGTTCCGGTATTTGAGTGACTTTGAGGAGTTAGCTTCACCTTCCGGTACTTCATATCTGCGTATTTTAGAATCACTGTACATTTTTAAACAGAGCCCCACTTTGAATACAGCTTTTAGCTCATGTCCACTCGAGGTTGCGAATAGAAAAGTTTTGCAGTTTTTTCTCGTTTTGTCTTTAATTTGTAAATTTAGATTTTAATTTCAATTATTTAAATTTCAATTGTACTAACTTGTGATTTTATCTGCATATTAGATTCATCGAACTGACGATGTAGCTGAACTACAAAACGGTTCAAAACAAGGCGCAACCCAAGAAACAGGTAGCTGTTCATCCCAGAAAACCCTCTCTGTTTATACGAGCGATTTAAAAACACCCAGACAAAGCTTTTTAATTTTTTGTGTCTGAAGATTCATAATATACCAGATTATATATGATATACTTTTTGTATAGGTCACTCATCCCTCCAAGGCTTCCTTAGTGGTCACAAATTAAGGCCATCCGTTTAAATGTTGTGCCTCTGCATTACATGAATTCTCGGAGCAGCTGCAAGGGCCACACACTCTCTACAAACTCGTTGTATGTTACTTATCGTCCCTCCGAGCTTAGTCGCTCCACTACCTGGTCCCTGCCAGGTTACCAAATTCAAGGTTCACTCATTACTAGAGGACTTGACATCACTCCCTGAGTTTATCACAAAAATTCTGGGGTTTGGGGACCAAGAGTTTGACATTCTTTGAAACCCACATTGTCGGGGAACAGAGAGCTCTCCTAGGAGTGCAAGAACCGAGAGGCCATATAGATGGGGAGGTGACTGAGTTAGATAAATTCCTTTTAGGTTTGATTATAGATATGTATAAGTATATTTCTTCCAGTTATTGAGCTCTTTCCTTTAGTTGGATTTAATAAAATTCTTAAAAAATCCTTTCAGGCACTGAATATTTATCTGTTAGGCCTAACTTATTTAAATCAAATCGATGCCGCGAGTTTTCATCACGCCTGTTCCTTCTAACACGCATTAGCCCAGCAGAGCACACCATTAAGGGAGCCACAACCCGATAACTGCCTATGACTATAGTCCGAATATCTATTTGCTCTTGAACTATACAGGTTCCTAGAAGGACGATATGGAGAGTTGAGGAAGGCTTTCTATTTAAAGCAAACAAAATATAAACAGCCATTTCTTTCTGAAAAAGGCTTTACACCCATTGTGACCTCTATACTCACTCGCAAATTCCTCGGACTGTTTCTTCCACGCATACGTATCCCAACCGGGGTAACTTATTTAAAATTTTAACAGAGCCTTCGATTTTATGGAGTTAATCTTACTTTGAAGCTCAAGGCATCTCTCAATTAAATTTAATAAATCACAGAATCTTCAAAAAATGAGGAGAAAGACAAACACCAACTGGTTTAAAAAAAGATCCCTGAACCTTTTGAAGGGAGTCAGAACACAGCCTAAACAAACCAACAATCCTCCATTTAGATATATTAAGAATCTGTCCAACNCGCTCAGTTCCATAGTGAATTTAATTGACTTATGGAGCGAATTCAAATCCTCGACCAGTGAGTGAATCTCCGGTTTGTTTGCTTCGCTTACGATCAGAATATCGTCGCGGTATCTTTTGTACAAAATTAAACCTGGTATTCTTTCGACAAAAGTTTTTTCCAAAGAGTACATAAAAATATCAGCGACTTCTGGGGAGCATTTCGACCCCTGGGCTACTCCGATGACTTCCTTATAATAGTTACCATTGAACTCAAGGAAATTGTTTTCCAAGACAAGCCTGAGGATATCTCTAAAGTCCACGGTGTTAATCTTATTAATTTCGTATGGGACAGAACTAGCTCTGTCTCTTATACACATCTAGATGTGTATAAGAGACAGGTGTTGGTTTAAAGTTCGTGTGGGGAGATAGGTCAATTGACTACAGCTGCTTAGGTGCCAGGATGACAATATCTATAGCATTTAGATAGTTGATATTGGTTCCAGGGCTGATTTGAGCGTTAATTTGCTGGTCTACGGCTGCGCACCCGGTTGCATGGTTGAATTGGCTCTGAAAGGATTTTAAGAAATTTATTGAATCCAACTAAAGAAAAGAGCTCTATAAATGGAACAAATAATTTATGCATATCTACAATCAAAACCTAAAAGAAGTTTATCTAACTTGGTTACCCCCCCATCTATATGGCCTCTCAGATCGTGCGCTCCTAGGAGAGCTTTCTGTTCCCCGACAGTGTGGCTTTCAAAGGAAGTTAAGCTTTTGGTCCTCAAACCCCAGATTATTTGTGATAAACTCAGGGAGTGATGTCAAGTCCTCTAGTAATGAGTAAACCTCGAATTTTGTAAGCTGGCAGGGACCGGGTATTGGAGCTAGCGAGTTCGGAGGAACGACGAGTAACATACGGCGAGTGTGTAAAGAGTGAGTGGCCTTTGCAGCTGCTCCGAGAGTTCATGTAATGCAAAGGCACAACGTTTAAACGGATCGCCTTAAAAAACTTTTTTGGCCACTAAGGAAGCCTTGGAGGGTTGAGTGACTTATACAAAAAGTATATCATATATAATTTAATGAATCTTCAATCACAAAAATTAATAAGTTTTTTGTCTGGGTGTTTTTGAATCGCTCGTACAAACAAAGAGAGTTTTCTGGGATGAACGGCTGCCTGTTTCTTGGGTTGCGCCTTTTTTGAACTTGTTTTGATTTGGCTCTTTTGAGCTAGCGATTTGGGTGGGAGGACAACCCGCCCATCTACGCATTGGCCCCCCACTGGAAGGAGTGATCAGAAGTCTTAATAGAGGTCTAAAAATATAAATATAAATGTAACATATAAAGAAAAAATGAAAGACCCTTGATGGATGATCCAGGTATTGCCTAGTATAGTCCGCTCGTTTGGTCGATGGCGTCTATTGTCCTCGGTAAAACCGAAATTACGATTTGAGGGCGACGTTGGCCGGCGAGTTGGGCTNCCTGCGAGTTGGGCTGAAAATCCTTAATAAACTCTTCTTAAAATAAACTTGAGCGTGGAATCGATTATATAACCCCGGGGGACGATTGCAGCACCGAGTTACAGAGGAAGCAGCTGCCCAATTGGAGGCCCAATCCTAACGAGTGCTCGAGACGCTGAGAGCTGATTGGTTGGAGGTTTTGAGACTCAAGGTGCTCATTAGAGTACAAATTGAGGATCCTTTTCCCCGCTAATCTTAGTAAGTGTTCTCTCTACTACCGGCCTCAGAGCAGCAGCCTAATGAACCTGGAGATGGATTCGGACGACCTATTTGGACTGCTTAATGAAAAAATCAACGCCCTGGGATCGGATGAAATCCCGTCATCGCAGCCTGTCACACATAAAGTGACCTACAATAACAAGGACTTAGCGAACCAAGTGAGCGCAATTGCCCACGAAATACAACCTCAGTATCGCTTGATGTCCACCTATACGAAATGGTCCCATAATACGAAAACGGCCTTGTCCGAGAGGCGACCCATTCCGCAGCTTGCCATACGTAAGTAAGGAACCTCCTCTCTTACCCACGAGGTTTTCTCCGTACTCACAAACGTTTGTGAACGAGTGGCAGAAAGCCATTCGGAACACAGAAATGAAATTGACACAACTTTGGAATGAGGAGATGGATCTTCAACTGAACAGCGCAAGGGTGGAGTGGCGCAAACTCAAGGATGAAGCTGTTAGAAAATTGAATGGCAGCGAAGAGGCATTGAAATTGTTGGATAAAAAATTGAAGCAGTCTAATCTATCCTATCCGAAGGCCTATCACCAAAATAAAAGGCGGCGAAGCGACTAGAACAAAAAACACAAAAACAATTTCTTTAAAAAAAAGCTAAAAGCTTCGGCTCCAATCCTGGAGCCACAATAACCTTAAGAAATATGTTCATGTTTTCATACTTAGCTAGTCTCTCGTCCAGCCGCCGGGTTTTGACTCGTTGTTTTGCATGAGTGTGTGGAGGGAGTTTTGACGACCGGCTGGAATGGAATGGTGGGAGGGCGGTGTGGAGGTTCCTACATAAGCTTTAGAGCGCGGAACCGACACAGCGAGCCTCAGTGCAGATAGGACAGATCTCGCTGACAGACCTACCCGCACTAGCCCAGCAGAGCATACCATCAAGGGCCCCATACCGATAACTGCCTATGACTATAGCCCGAAGATCTAATTGCTCCTGAACTATACAGGTTTATAAGAAGGACGATATGCGGAGTTGAGGAAGGCTTTCTATTTAAAGAAAACAAAATATAAACAGCCATTTCTTTCTGAAAAAGGCTTTACACCCAATTTGACCTCTATACTCACTCGCAAATTCCTCGGACTGGTTCTTTCACGCATACTTATCCCAACCGTGGTAGTTTATTTAAAATTTTAACAGAGCCATTCGATTTTATTTGAGTTAATCTTACTTTGAAGCTCAAGGCATCTTTCAATTAAGTTTAATAAATCACAGAATCTTCAAAATGAGGAGAAAGATAAACACCAACTGGCTTAAAAAGAGATCCCTGAATCTTTTGAAGGGAGTTAGAACACAGCCTACACAAACCGCCAATCCTCCATTTAGATATATTAAGAATCTGTCCAACATTGAGCTCTCAGAAGATGAGATGAGATTGCTCTCAAGGGGCCTCAAATTCATTCCAACACCCAGCAAACAGAAAGCCTCAGATTTGATCAGAGCACTAAATGAGTTAAGAAGAACTATGAACTTAAGGGTTTTCTTCCATAATAAAACAAATAAAACAACCCCTTTCCACACAAAATCAGTATGGAACCCCCCGGAAAGGGATAATACCTCCCTGTTAAACTTTTACAAAAAAACAGATATGAAATCACAAGAATGTCTCTGACGAAAGCTAAAAATAATCTCTCCCATCCAGAGAGGGAAGCGCTTAAAACCCTGCAATCCAAGAAAGACATCGTGATCAAACAAGCGGACAAAGGACGTGCAATCGTAATACTGAATCGGGACGATTATATAAGAACAATCGAAAAACATCTGAACACTGAACACTACAAAAAATTGGAAGAAAATCCCATTAATGACATTTATGAAAAAGTTCAACTCAAGTGTCTGGAGTTAAGATAATCAGGTCAGATAAATTCCAAAACTTACCATTTTCTGAAACAAAACAAGGAAGAAATAAGGACACCTACTATCTACATGCTACCTAAGATACACAAGAGAACACCTCCAGGTCAAGCCTTCGTTGGAAGACCGATAATTTCAGCTTGTGGAGGTCCATGCGTGAAACTAAGTGCCTTTGTGGACTATTTCTTAACACCAATCGTTAAAAAGCAAGAAACATACTTAAAGGACAGTCATGAACTTCTAACTGTGTTGAGAACACTCCATTTGAGCCCGAACGTATTACTGATATCGCTTGACATTGTATCCATGTACACGAACATCCCACTGGATGAAGCGATCAAAACAACGTTGGACTCCTATCAAGCTAGTTCTGTCCCATACGAAATTAATAAGATTAACACCGTGGACTTTAGAGATATCCTCAAGCTTGTCTTGGAGAACAACTTCCTTGAGTTCAATGGAAACTATTATAAGGAAATGATTTGGGTGGCCCAGGGGTCGAAATGCTCCCCAGAAGTCGCTGATATTTTTATGTACTCTTTGGAAAAAACTTTTGTCGAAAGAATACCAGGTTTAATTTTGTACAAAAGATACCGCGACGATATTCTGATCGTAAGCGAAGCAAACAAACCGGAGATTCACTCACTGGTCGAGGATTTGAATTCGCTCCAAAGTCCATTAAATTCACTATGGAACTGAGCGACAGAGAGCTTAATTTTTTGGATCTCACAATATATAAGGGAGAAAACTTTAAGAAGAACGGCATTCTTGATACAAAGACTTTCTTTAAACCGGCCGAAACATTCCAGTACATACATGCAACCAGTGCCCACCCGAAATTTTGTTTGGGAGGTTTTGTAAAAGGCGAAATTCTAAGACATAAGAGGAACTGCAATAACGCATCAGACTTCATAAAAACTGTGCTAACCTTTTACAAACACTTAATGCAACGGGGATACAGTAAAGAACTGTTCTTGAAGCAACTCAGAGAAGTTCTAAAGAGGAACAACGATGAAAATAAACCCTTGGAACGCGCACTTTTCCTTAAAACCAAATACAACCCTGGCACTTCAAACCATGAACTGAGAAAAGCTTTAAATAAACACTGGAATTTTATAAATAATGACCCCGAACTCAGACCTATCTTCCCTTCACCACCGATCATTTCTTTCAAAAGAAATAAAAACCTGAAAGAATTTCTAGTCAGATCGAGGCTGGAAAAAACAAACTCAGAAAACGAGGATCTAAATATATAATAGGTTTTCTGTAAAAGAAAGGTATCCATCAATATATCCCAGAGCCTGATGAGGAAAACGAAATAGCGTCATTAATAAAACAACTTAAAAGAGCAATTATTTATTGAAATGGCGCTATCGCTCTGAAAGGATTATTAAGAATTTTATTAAATCCAACTAAAGAAAAGAGCTCTATAAATGGAAAAATATACTTATACATACCTATAATCAAACCTAAAAGGAATTTATCTAACTCGGTTACCTCCCCATCTATATGGTTTTTCGGTTCATGCACTCCTAGGAGAGCTCTATGCTCCCCGATAATGTGGGATTCAAAAGATATTAAGCTCTTGGTCGCCAAACCCCAGATTATTTGTGATAAACTCAGGGAGAGGTGTCAAGTCCTCCAGTAATGATTGAACCTCACATTTTGTAACCTGGGAGGGACTAGGTATTGGAGCTACCACGTTTGGAGGGACGATGAGTAACCTACAACGAGCGTGTGGAGAGTGCATGGCCTCTGCAGCTGCTTCGAGAATTCATGTAATACAAAGGCACAACGTTTAAAATAAACGGATGGCCTTAACTTTTGACCACAAAGGAAGCTTTGGAGGGATGAGTGACCTATACAAAAAGTATATCATATATAATTTAGTATATATTATGAATCTTCAATACACTAAGGAAGCCTTGGAGGGTTGAGTGACTTATACAAAAAGTATATCATATATAATTTAATGAATCTTCAATCACAAAAATTAATAAGTTTTTTTGTCTGGGTGTTTTTGAATCGCTCGTACAAACAAAGAGAGTTTTCTGGGATGAACGGCTGCCTGTTTCTTGGGTTGCGCCTTTTTTGAACTTGTATTAATTCAACCATGCCCGGTTGGACTCATAAGAAGCTCATTTTCGCGGATGTAGTTTGTTGTTCGCCTGTGACGTCATTGATGACGAACACGTCACGGGCAATAACCAATCGGGGACGATTAGTTATTGACGGGCAAGTGACGTCACGGGCAATAACCAATCACCGAAATGCGTTCAAACCAGTCAACCAATCCGTCATGGGAATGACGGTTTTGTTTACGTTTCTCGATCTCAGTGACGTAACAAGAAAGCTGAACTGAAAGACGGAACTTCTCGTGGGTCAACCTTATATATTTAAACCATGTGGCTACCCTCCTGCCGGTGCCATGACAGGGCTTCTGCGTTTTCGGTGCAACGCCTGGTCTCACAAGCGATGTTCGACACTTCGTTGCGAACACACAAGCGATATTCTTTGACTCGAGCCACACTACCGTGGCCTATGCTCGAACGACTCTATCTGCAGGCAAATTACCGTTCAAGCACTGATGCAATACCTCCTCCGATCACTCCACTACAGCCCGCTCATTATTCCTCTGCCGCCGTCTGTCACTCTCCGGTAACATAACTTTGTAATTAAATTCTACGTAAACTACTGCTTGTAGCAACCTGAGGACGTTTGAACGCAATCGGAAACGTGGCGGTAGCCATCAATGGAAGTCATTTTGCGCTCACAAATAACGTATCTTTTTTGGGAAGTGGGTTTGTGAGATTATTACTCTGGCTACTTATATCAGGCGGTAGAGAGTGAACCAACTAATATTGTTCTACCAAATCGTTCTCCCCTTTCAACGCAAGACAGCCACCGCTTTCTGCAATCAGGTTACGTCAATAGCTCCACACGCTCACTGCCCCGACACACAACCGTCACAGAAGTGCCGCTCTTCTCCCGCTCGTGCATCAGTTCGCAATAGGCTTTAAGGGGAGCGTCTACCCTAAAATTGAAAATTTTCACTTTTTCGGTTTTTATACTCATTTAAAGCTGACATTCTGCCCTATCCAACGGTACCACTGCCATATCTGTACGTTGATTAATGATTTCACGACATTTCATGAAAGGGGGGCGGGTGGGGGAGTTCTTTCAGTAATAGATAGGAGATAATTCGCTGCCCCAGCACTACAAATACAGTGTTTTTATGAGGTCTGACTCAGTGTGCCTCCGGGCGTTGTACGGAGAGATGTGCATGTAGTCGCTCCCATCATCCTTGAGTGGAATCAAGCTCCAGAAACGTTTAGTTTGGTATCTATGCTACATTGAGCGCATATTGTTGTGCGCGCGGGACTTTGTCGCGCTCTCCTCAACATTCACACTTATTGTCACGGAAAACCTATCTCCTCCTAGAGTTTTGAAGCTACAACAATGAGACATATATCATTCAATTTGCAAATAAACTATCTACAAAATGTTCATCCCGGTTTTTCTACTTTCATTATAGTTTGAATTTTATTCTGCAAAAAGAGGGGGGTGGCGGGGGGGAAATCGAAAAATTTCCGAACATTTTGGAAAAATTCCCCCCACTTCCACAAAAATTGGAATTTCAAAAAAAAGGGGATGAACATTTTGTAGATGAAGACTTCACGCATCGAATGATATGTGTCTCGATGTTGTAGCTTGGAAATCCTAGGACTAGATCCATTTCTACAGTACCCCCTTTTATAGCCGTTTTCTAAGAATTTCACGTTTTCTTTCATTTTTTTTCGAAAAATTCACACCAACAAAATGCGAGTTTTTTTCCATTTTACATATGTGTACCAAGTTTCAGAGTGATCCGACTGTAAATAGCCGAGATAATTTTTAGGGTAGACGCTCCCCTTAACGCAAGCAGTCGTCCGCCAGCCCGCACCGCGGCTGCATCCATAGACCATTCGAAGTTACTCGACAACAGCGAACACGTTCTACAGTTCACATTGTTCTAACATCCACCATCCACCCTCTCATCGGAATCTGCCTTCCTCACCCCACCATTCAGCGCTAGCGTCGTTCGGGCTACTGCAGTGCCCTGGCATACTTCACATTTAAGGTCTTGTCCACTTGAAAACGCATCTTTTTGCCTGTAATTCTTTTCCCTGCCCACAGCGTCACCTTACTGAGGAACAGCCCCGTGGAAGTACCGTCCTTTTTGGCTAAACTTGCCTCCCCCTTCTTCTGGTCGCTCTCCCCCGTCCGCCGCCTGATCTCTCCGTGCGCGCAGGAGTGTTAGTTAGACTTCGTAGTTCAACAACGGTATAATCACACCGAGAAAAAAGGTTCCATTATTATGTCCATCGGAAGTGTTCACTATAATTCAATTTCGTGGGAAAAAAATCCAATCATAATTTTTGTCCGCATTACCCTCTATACCACCTGACATGAGTACCAGGAGCAATATTGTCACAAGCCTACTTCCCAAAAAGGATACGTTCAGTTCTAGTGAAATGACTTGCACTGTTGGCTGCCGCCACGTACGACAACTTTAAAATGTTCTCTTGCGTACAAAAGTCCTGAGGTTACTACAGTCAATAGGTCGTGTATAATTTAAGTTAAAAGTTATGCTCCCGGAAATCGACATACGGCGATAGAGGGCTAAAAGAGAGCGACTACTTGGGCTTATGTGCACACACTTTAGTGTTCCAAAACATCAGCCCAATCTATCCGAAATATGACGGCCCTTCCAGGAAATACAGCATTAAATCAGTAGATACTTTTCTTACCCCAATTTCTCTTTACCGTGCATGCACTCTCATTATGACCTGCGAAGTTCTTCAAAAGGCAATCGATTATTAATATACATCCATATCTTAATATCCATTAATTTTGTGATATATGCAATAGTTTACATCAACTCTGAATGAAGAAAACTTCGCCAGTTGGCTACCGCGTGGCGTTCACGATCACCGAATTAGAGGCGGTACTCTAGCGATACAATCTTCATTTACACTAGCCAGTAATGACTTTAACAGGCACCAAAACTTGACGCCAACGACGACGACTCTTGGCAGCGCTTTCCAACCTGGGTCTCATGAAAATAAATATAGCATAGAAACAATACAACAATATTAACAATGTATTCAATGAAGAAAGTTACTTACTATGTAATCTGCTTCGAGACTAGGGTTGACAAAGCTCGGGTCATTTTAACATGATCTTAAAGGCAGGTAAGTGAAGTATAAATTCTAAGGTCAAATTATTAATTCTAGGAGTCGAAAGATACAGAATATTCAAGTATAACGATTTCTGATCTGCAAGATTTAGTATAATTTTTTCATAATAATGGTTGAGAAATTTCACAACGAGCGACTGAGAGTAAATAGCCACTCATGAGCACCTGTAATTGTATAAAATTGAAAGCAT
The DNA here is from genome assembly GCF_000764305.2 of Hyalella azteca. Lineage (NCBI taxonomy): Eukaryota > Metazoa > Arthropoda > Malacostraca > Amphipoda > Hyalellidae > Hyalella > Hyalella azteca. The sequence continues at coordinate 108,873 of NW_025947427.1, forward strand.
AAATTGCAATTACTCCCGTGTTTGAATGACACATGTATCATCAAGACAAAAACAAGATGATGAATACCGCGAAAATCAAAATGGCGTTTAGAACTTGAACAAGAGTGAAATAACCAGATCAATATCTAAATTTCTATAAAAAACGAGCGTTAAAGATACAAGCCTAGAAAAAAGCTGTATGCCGTGTAATTGTACATATACAATTTTTCAACACTCGAAAGCTGATGAGCATTATCCTCCCACGTGCAGCAAATCTACGCATTAGCAAATTTCCCACGGTAAGCAAGATACACAAGAAATCGCTTGAGAATAATACAAATACAGTCCTTGAACAAATAAAAATCAATAATAGAAGAGACAACAAATTGGAGCTCAAAATTCGAATATCCAGCAGTATAATATATCACCAAAATTTGAAAGTGGGGGCCCAAATATGATTAGTTTTTCCTGTCTATATCGTCCCAAAATCACCACACATTTTTCCTGTCTATCAAGAACTGTCGTTGAGAAACGTACTACAAGTTCAGGATTTGATGCATTATAATTATTGTCTTCGAATAACTAAGGGCACACTCGGTATAAACTAGTCACCTTGCAATTGCGTCTCGGTTGCAGATTTTCAACTCTCCACTTAATTCATTGGATAACAAACCTATACTCCGTTTGGCAGTAAGAGTGAGCTGCTTATCTGTGATATGCAAGGATTAGTGGTGTGAATGCACAACATTCGATTGATTCCCAAACAGGAGAAAATATGTTTGGACGATAGAATGGACGAAACATTTTTTACATAATAACAAAAATCCTTCATAAAAATGGGGAAGGAATAAGTTTTACGGAAATGTTTGATATGAAAAGAATCAAACTTTACAAAAGCAAAGAAATAAAGTCTGAATGGTCCACAAAAGTAGAAATAATGTGAGTCAAATATAAACATCTGAACCCACGGAATCGCACACCAGTAAATGAAATGTTATAAATAATGTGAGTCAAATATAAACATCTAAACCCACAGAATCGCACACCAGTAAATGCAATGTTTTACGTATACAAGGTAACCAACACAATCATTATCCAACATCTCGAAAGTTTAGAGGGTCCGGAAGGAAAAGGTTTGGGGTTCTTCTTGGACGGGTGAATGGCTTCATTTGAAATAAAACAATAGAGTCAGCCATACGTCCATACAGTATAATTATTTGTCAACTGAGCGAGTGTAGCGTTTAAAGAAAAAACTTTCAGGGCCATCCACTGATGTGAGGGTAGGAGGATGAGTTTAACATAAACATGAACCGAAACCTTATGGTTTAAAACGATGCCAAAAACGAAGATGATAAAAATAACAATAAGGTCAACAATTTATGAGTGCTACGGTAATTGTTTCCAACTAAAATGGAACTGTAAGCGCGCGTGACTTGTGTTTACAAAAAACAGATAGGAATAATAGTATAAATGAACGAGGGATACAGTGTTAAAAATTAAACGTCAACAAAATAAAGGAATAAGAGTCCTCCAAAAAACTCCAAGTATTTTAATAATGAAATATAACTGGGAATGCACAATAGTCAACTGATAGACAGCAGCCAGCTTCTACATTTTTAGACCAATACTTCCCTCAATAAATGTATAAACTTTCCCTTAGCGTGCTTCAAATATGCAATACTAATCATACATTATCAGAACACACATACTATGTTCAGAGATGAAAATCATTTTATTGTTCAAATTCTCACTTAAAATTGACCCATAATGAAAGTCAGTTCATTGTGTTGAATGAGAAATGGTTTGACCCATAATAAAGTACACAATATTCCAACGATCGCGATATCTTCATAAAATCTTTGTACCGTACCATCACGGAACACGCATATGTACCGTGCAGTAACGTTACATGCAGCTATGTGTGTGTACGTAAGTACACGCAAGCCAATAGCACCGGTGGTTTTGAGCAGCCAGAATTATACCCTAACAGCCATAACAAGCCTAACATCATCAGGGATTTGTACGGCCATTATGCCGCTGTTATGCGTTCGGCTCTCCACACGCTGTCGCCATACGAGTCTTCTCTTTGTCCAGTAGCAGCTTGGCGCGGTGAGCGGTCTCCATCAGTCTGAGAGTAATGCATATAATCATTCTTATGCCTAAATAAAAATTAGATTACAAGTAATCAGTTCATGGACTCTGTAGATGGAAAACTAACTACATAAACAAAGGTTAGCCTGAAATTCAGTAGCAATGATGAGACAAAACTTTTTATTTTTGTTCTACTTTATAAAGAACACTAGTATCTCAATTATCCGACTTCACTTCCCAGTTGTCCAAGCAAACTCCTTTGAAGTTTCATGTCTATTCGTGAAGCGCTTCCCCATGCTATTCCAGAATAATAACGTTCAGAACTTAATTTGCTTAATAAATACACGCCGTTCTAGCTTACCAGGTCCAAAATACCATCGTTCTTGCGGCAGAACCCAGTTCAAGATTCGGTTGCACTTTAAAATGCACACAACCATATTTTAAATAATTTAATTTTATTTGTTTTTTTTTTAATCAACCTATGAATGCAAACCAGCTTTGTTTTTAAGGGACCTATAAAATATAGAAAACAAAATCCAACCTTTTCTGGATTTTGTTTGATTTGTAACATAGGTAAGTTCTGGTTGCATTAATGTGCAATCAAGTGATCAGAGTTAGCGCGTTGCAGTGTTATATACATATTGCAGCAGCAAAAACCCGACTGGTAAAGGAACACTACACATTTTCATTCAAGTTAACATCCTGAGTAATATTTGATGCCCAGATTTGAATGATAACCAATTACATTGTTGTTGGGAGACTCATTTTAATTAATTCTGCAAGCATGTGCGGGTTTTCTGCCAAGAGGTCTCTGCAAACCCACATCATGAACTATAGGATTTGCTGCATATTGATCTATGGTAAAGCTTAGAAATTTCACTTTATTATTGATAAAGTTCACTTCTTGGAACTAATCACATGTTTAATTGATGTCCCTCGTGGATTGTTTTCGTTCCTATCGATCCTTATGTTCAGTCAGATTTTTATATAAATAAAATTATTACTCATCAAGCAAAAAGTTGAAAAAAGTACATTGAGATGGTTTTAGGGGAAGTGGAAATCGTTTAAATCATAGTTTTCTTTGAACACTGTCACAATCAACCTAATGCACACTAACCAAATATCCCAATATCTTCTTAAAACATAATTATATGAATCCAACTCACCTGGTTTTAGTATCCTGAGCCACAGAAGAAGTCAAGTCATGATTGGCAGGATTAGGAAAAAGTTTGGCTAGTACATATGTCAAGCCTTGGTCAGTTAAGTTTATATTCTTCTTGTAGCGCTCGACCCCGAATTTCTGTAATAAAAGAGCCAGGTCAACATCAGATAACCTGGGAAAGAAAAAAAATTAATAAAGAGAAAAATTTAGCAATGTGCACTGCAAAGACAAAAAAAAATTAATTTTTCTCTTCTTTTTATTGTGGGCACAGCCAAATAAAATGAGGAATGAATAATTTTACCAGTTCAAGACAAAAATCAATACATTTTTGCAAACTTCCATCCAAATTGGTTACTAATATTCAAAAATCAAAATAACCAATCAACATCTCAAAAGCAACTACCAAGACAGGTATTTTTTTTAACTTTATAGCACTAAAAACTCTTGCCTGAATTGCGTAGCCCAAACCAAATATTTTTGAGTTGATCCAGACTTTGCGATGAGTGACTGTGGCTCCAGGCTCCTTGTCACATGGTCTGTACGTCACATGCTCCACGCAAGTCATGAACTAGAAACATTGAAGTAAGTTAACCCAATTTTCTGCGATGTTAACTTACGCAAAATAATTCTTTGACTGTGAATGTGCTTATGGAAAAAATTTCAAATAATTTGCATTTCTAAAAATAGCATAAAAAATTAATTTCAATATATATATCATCTAGACAAGAACAAAAAAAAGTTTTAGAGGTGAAAAAACTTCCTTTTGAGAGGATTTTCCAACAGAAAATCATTAAGATATTCCAATCATTGTTGCATTTCTGTATTTTCATTCAATTGAAAGAGCAATTTAAAAACAAATCTTCTCTCACGGTCAGGAAACTGATACAATAACAATAAGGTCTTTTGGCTGAGAACCAATGAAGAAATTGGATTTTATTACTACATATTGCTGCACATGATATGCTCCTTATGCATTCTGTACTGTAAAGAGCCAATAATGCTTGATATAATGCAAAACATTAAACTAGATAGTCACTGTTAAATCAGATGTAAAATAAATATTTTCACTTTGCAGCATTATCAAAAATCAACCTTTTTAACTTTACTAAACAATGAAATATGTTATTGGAAATATTGAAAGCACGCTAGTAGGTGCTCATTTGACCATTTTTAAATAAAAAATTATTATAATTTTATTGTAGAAGAAATAAGGATACCTTGATGCTCTTTGACCCTAAATTAACAATAAGTAGGAAAAAATATTAGGAACAACCTTTCAGTGGAATGCCACCTACAAAATCAAAGCAATGGAAAACCAAAAACCCACAGTGGCAGTTCAATATATACCTTTGTGAGGCCAACATTGGTGGTTACAGTCTCTATGGTACAGCTGGCAGGATCAATTGTGCTGCGCTCAACAACAGCAACTTTCCTAGCAGTGACAATACGCTCTGCCCACTTGGGCATCCGGTTGGTCTTCACTATCACACGTGTGGAATGCAGCTTGCCATTCTCAACTCTTCTAGCTATTGTATCTTCAGAGAGAACATGGCCACTGAAATAAAAGGAAAATATTAAGCTAGGTAAATAGTAAGCTTCAGAGAAATTCTAATAAAGGATTATAATTATATTCTTAATATTATAATTCAGTAATATAAAACAACAAATAAAAATGTAAATATTTTACTATTTGTTCAAATCATGGAAAAATAATTAGCAATCTTAATATCATGAATGGCTAATCAGAAATATCATGAATTGATCAAATTGATGCATCAGTAGTAATTCATTTGAAATCCTTTAAGATATTTGGCTGTGATTGATGGGCCTGAACAATGTGCACTACTTTAAACAATGGTCCAAGAAAAAAGTTAAGTCAATCAAATTTGTGGCTTTAAACTTCTCAACTTCAAAGAAGTTGAATTGAAATGAAATATAAAAGGTGAAAATAATAAGAAACAATCATACCTGGATGGATTGGGATATCTAAGCCACAGTGCCTGGGCCACTTGTTCCCATTTGTAGTGGAATAAACTGGAATCTTCACAATACCGCATGTTTGTAATTACCTGCAGCCTAATCTCTGCACATTTGTAATCACTGAAAAATATTCAAAATTAAAATAGAAAATTAAAAAAAATATTTAATTGTGAATCTCACTAGATGAATATTTATTTACATGTACAGTATGATTATATTTGAATTCAACTCAGCCAGAAAATATCATCAAGAATTCAATGAGTTTAATGGCCTTACTTTGGATATGGTATTAATGCATATAGACAGATAATAATGAAGACAAAAATATTGGCCCATGAGGCTAGTATGGAGCTGCTGTGAAGTGGTGAGAGACGGTCTATTGCACCCAGCAATCTGGGGGTTCAAGTCCCATGCAGGACAAGTTTTTTCAGGAAGCTCAGCTCGTGGCCACCTCAGCTAGAATTCTGGTTGATAAATAAGTACTTGGTTTGTTCAGGATGTTGTGTAATGCAAATAAAATGGTTTTTGGGGGTCAGCAAGCCAGTCATAGTCGTAGAACTGTGTATCATAGCGGCATCCAGTTGAGGAAGCTAATATGTTGTTGGCGTGTAAATGAATAGTCCTGAGACAAACTTGTTGTATGCTTTAATTAACTTGGTTATGATACAAACTGAAGTATGAGGACTAAGTATGAAGAGAAAAATGAAACAAAATGATGGTTATAATAACTACTGAATTCTCATAATTAGCATATGACAGTAAAGAATGACATAATAAATAGAAAAGGCATTAAGAAACATTTAGCTGCAAATTGAACTGAAATAATACCAAGTAGAATGCATATGAGCACCAACAAACAATGTAGGGAGTATAAAAACAGGAGGTAGATAAGTAGAAATAGATATTAAGCAATAATGTCACTGGTTTGCTTGAATTGCAAATTCACTAAAAACTTAAAAGCAAAGAAAACTCTATAAAATTTCATAGTATCTTTAAAGAAAATGTTTCGGAGTCCAGCTCCATTGTCAGTTCAAAAATTCTAGAACACAGATAAATCAGGAATTAAGACAGTCAAGATTACAACAAAAAAACCTAAGCTGTAAAACCTACCTATTTACAATTTCAAGCGGGTGAGAGCTAAAAGCTAAATTCAAACTAGGCCTCTGTTTAAAAATATACAATGATTCTAAAATGCGCAAATCAGAAACACCGGAACTGGAAGCTAAAACTTTGAAGTCACTGTCAGAAACTGGAACATGGCACTGCTCGGCGTGAGCCCGCACAGCCGAATGAGGTGGGCGTGACAGTAAGTTACCAGTTCTACAACTCCTGCCCCTATGCTCTGTGACCCTAGAATAAAGATCGTGAGACGTCATCCCGACGTACACAGATGCACATTGTGCACAACTATATTTATAAATTAGGGACAATGGCATATGCATAGGGAGAGTATCTTTGTACCTTTGTAGTATTTAAAAGTCTCAAACCATAATATTCTTTCTACACAAACAGTTTATCACTATTTGGTAGAGCAAGGTCAACTATCAACTTTGACACGTGTTTCAATATTCTCACTAGTTGACTTGGACTTTTGCTCTGAGGATCTTAACATTTTCCTGCCAGACCTAGTGTTTTGCAAATTTGCGGGAATCTGGCCGCCTGGCGCGCAATAGGATGATGTCACACAGTCACAGTCGTCACTATTTTAACCATCTACGCATGCGTGGAAGTAAGACAGAGCTTAATATAAAGGAATAAGTTGAGAAGTGTCGCAACTTGCAATTACCCACAATGTTGGAATATGGTGCGTTTACCCTAGGTCAGGGCTTGGGGGCAGGAGTTTTCTATTATAAATCTAGAGCAGAATTTCTAAGCAAAAAAATGTATATTTATTTTACTATGAAAGAAATTAGGCAGACTGGCAGAGGCTACTAAACAGGTTAAATAGACTGCAAGGGCAGCAAGGCACAAGCCAGGCATTCTTGTCTCATTCATGAATCATGATGAGTGCATTGAGTGGGCCAGAGTGGCTTCTACTTCTGAGTTCTGCCCGTTCTGGGCTTCTGGCTCTGCTCAAATTTCCAGAAGGGATCATGACTCAAATCTGGAATTTCAGACAGGATTTTCCTCAAATTGTGAGTGAAAACAATAATTTAGAGGGAAATTTAAAAAAATTGAGGTTAAAAGTCTCCTCTTTCTAATTTTTTAATGCAGAATTTATTGAAGGGCCATGCTACCATAGAATTAGAAACAGGCAAATTTGCCAAGTTGACAAGTGTTCAACTGTTCATATGATCATGTCTGATTCACAGGTGGCTTTAACAGTTTAACTGGCTTAGACAAATTTTCCAGTTTGTTCACAAGTCACAACTTCTGCAGCATGCAGGATGCACCCAATGCAGCAAGTCCTGCTTTGGCCTTCAAGTTCACTTCATGTCAGTCATCATCATTCTCTTTCAACTCTCATCAGGCATTCAGGCTATCAGCCATGAATATTATTTTTAAAAAGGTTTAGGTATTAACAAATCAATAATAAAACCTCTAATTGAATATAACTCTCCCAAAAGTTTCAGAACAGAAAACGTAGCTTATGTAGGTTCAGCTAATTTAAATGTATTATAGTAGTAAAACGCATGATAGAGCCTTAGAGCACAGGTACGACGCTGACAGGCTGGCAGCCAGCTGACTGAGATGTGCAGTCACCGCAGTGCATTGTGCCTGGCAGTTTTTGGTCATGAATGCCGTCGCCGGTAAAATAACAATATACCTAGGTAGAAAAATAAGAGCGGTTAGCCTATAAAGTAAAGGGGCTTACGAGGAATTAGTCACTTCAAGGTACGGCTATATGATCTGTGAACAAAAATGAATCGGTATGCACTGGCCGCCTGTTGTCCTAACGACTACAGAAATCGATGAGATTAATTCTTATTTTTCGCTAATTAGATTCTTCTTCTTCTTTTGGAGCTGAGGGAGCTCTGGAGACTCGTCCAAGGCAGCCCCCCGACAGAATAGTGCTCAGGATTTGCGCAACTGTGGGAAAAAGGCAGAGATGAGACATTGCAGAGAGCAGCCATGTTAAAAGACTGGAGCTGTTCGACTGTAATATCAATGATAAATATTTCAAGAGATTTATTTGAGCGATATATACATATTTCATCCCAGGTTAATGACTACTAACTGCTAACATGCCCTGCACAGTGCCTCACATGAGATTGTGGACTCGACTGAAGGTCCAGCCTGGGCAGCACAGCCTGGAGCTTCTTTTGACCAAGTTGGTCTAGCAAAGTGAGAGTTTATACTTTACAAAAACAAAACAAAACTCCTGTGGGCTCGTCTCTGAAGGATCAAGGGTTTAAATGAATTTAAGGTGAACAGCAGCAATCTTTACAATAGCAGTCACAACCTATAAATAACTATAATGCATATACCTAAAAGTTTAAATAAGAACTAATCCCGAGATGACTGCAGAATGCTCCTGTTCCTCTCAAATAGGCATTTAGTTCAATGCCAGCAGAAATTAAATGTATTGAATATATGTAGGTGTTAGTTTGCCACAAATTTTAATTATAGTTAGTTATTTCTACCACTAGCTAAGATATAACATTACTTATAATAAATGAAGAGTGCTAGTAGCTGATAAAAATGCAGCTAGAGCATCTACTATCAAGTTCTGGATGAGGCCAGGATAGGGGCCGTCTCTTATACACATCTAGATGTGTATAAGAGACAGGATTCAATCTGAGGTAACCACCGAAGCTGGGGGGCATCAAATATTACGCCAAGATAACGGTGCTGATTCACATATTCAAGAGCAGAACCGTTGATATACAATGGAATAGCTGTGGCTCTCTTGCTCGTAAACAGCATGCATTTTGTCTTTAAGTGATTTACAGTTAGGCCCCACAGCTTAGTCCACTCAAAGAATCTGGTAAAAAAAGGCCACATCGTCGGCATAATCCGCTGTGCGCACCCCCTGCACCGCTGGGAGATCTCTCATCATGACGTTAAATAATAGGGGTGAGAGGATTGCCCCCTGGGGCACCCCAGATCTGATTTTCCTAGGTGATTTCAGAACCTACTACTTGGTTACTTGGTTAAGATACGGCGCAGCACATAATTAGATTATAGATATGTGCCGATTATAAAAACAAGTTCAGGATCAAATGTTCCTGTTACGTGTCTCTGTCGTGCAAACATACGAGAAGAAACGGTCATATTACGCGATGCTATATCCCAAATAATTGAATTTCACAAGTCCACTCTTTGCAATATTACATATAATAACATGTAGTTTTTCTTAATTTCATTCAAAGTTTAATTAAGCTTAAACTGTTTGATTTAATTTAAATGTAACTAAATTTTATTCAATGAAGCTCAAAGGTTTGTAAATAAATAATTTGACTGAAGACTTTCTCCTGGCGCAGAGGTTGTCGCAAACGTGGAAATGCACCTTTCATTCTATTTCTAGTGCTCAAATCATAATTTCGTCTTTTCCGAATCTATCTGGAAGGAGTTTAGAACAGGTAATTCCGACCGGTCACCAATGCTCCGTTTCAAGCATCTTCATGTTATTTGTTGATTCTCGATAAGAAGGAAAGCTCTGTGCTAGTGTTCAATGCACTTACCTACAAGTATGTAAACTCTGGGGTAGAGCAAACTGAAATTAAAAAAAACTCATTAACATAAATGCTCACCTGCGAGCATAGTTGATATTTTTTAGTTTTCATTTATCAAATTTGCACATGAGTTTATATACAAGCAGATTGGGGGATATAATGATAGAAAAAACATAAATTTCCATAACATCTTCAAATAGTAACGTTATTTTCCCCTTAATTATAGTAATTTTCATGTCAAAATCATTCTCAGAACAGATTTACATAGCTTCATGGACAGGGAACCTTCCCAGTCAGGCCGAAGCTAATACATGAAAAGTAAAATTAATTCGGTTGACTTCTGTAAATATCACGCTTAATTAGTACATGCAAGATTAAAGAAAATGCATCACATCTGTACAGCATGACGTTATGTCGTAGGACTGTTTCTTTCGAAGATTATTTGGCCTTACAACTGGCCGGGCTTCTCGGTGGCTTTGAAAAATTTGCCGTAAGAAGACGACGCAATAAGCTTATTCGAGAAGCTCTATCAAAATTTTCAACACAATTAAATCCGGCGAAAATTCAACACCTCGAATGCAATAAAGGTAAAAACGGCGTTTAATATGGCAGTTTTTTAATAGTACAAATCCAAGGCTTTACTACTTTTTTAATTAAATGCAGAACGGTTGAATTCAAAGTAACGTAATCAAACAACACCATGTGGAATGTTTAGCATGTTATCGATTCTACTGGCCTGATTTATGTAAAATCGGCTTCTCGTCAGTTGATAGCAGCATCTTGTCCAAATACCGCTACAAGGTGGCCCAGCGATAACAGTTCAGACCATGGTTGAATTAATACAAGGTTGACCCACGCATGGTTGAATTAATACAGAGGGGTCATCTTGGGAAGTTCTTGGGATTGCTTCCCCGAGTCTTCCCATGACTGCCTCGTGTCTTGGCGCCTCTAGGAGAGCATGGTTTTCGCTCTCCTCGCTGTTAGGACTTGGCTTGGTTCAGCAGTGCCCCGGTGGTTGGTGCTGCCTGAGGCAGCCTGGCGGACGATCGTTGACGAGTGCGACGGTTGACTAGCTCTGTGGAGACCTTGGCAGTGGTGTCTATATTAATTCAACCATGGTTCAGACGGCTAGGATTGAAGTAGTACAGAACCAGATTCAATTCCAGATTCCTGACGTTTCTAGTCAAAATTAGCAAAGCAGTTGGCCGGTTTAGCAGAGTGGATATTCAAGCTGTGTGTTCGAGACCCTCGAAAAAGCAGCAAAAATTCGGCGGAAGCCCTACCGGTTTAATCTGCAACTGTGATACCACCACTATTGTTACACAGCACTCTTTTCTTAAAAGCGTTCATATACTCTATGCCGTCCGTAGGATCACACTCCCACATGTCGACAACACAATAGAAAATATGTTGTCGCGTGATAGGTTGCAGAAATTTATCCACGATATTATCAAGTCATGAGCTCGTAACTTTTCGTCCCCAGTAGCTTCACTTTAGCGTAAATATATTAGTTATGTTGATCTTCGACCATACCAGTGAGCCCGTCGAGGAAAGGGGCACTAATTTCCAACAAAGAGACTTTTGAGAAGTGGAAAAGACCTTTGTGCATGATGAATGTTTACGTCGGTACATACATATTGCAAATACAAGAAGAGTTGCCTTAGCTTGTAGTATTTGTTAAAAAACGCAAAGGTCTAGACGGGACTTATAATCTTTTGGCTATAAGTAAACTCAACCAAGATGGTAATTCAACTTCATAATTAAAAGGCACGTTTGCTATTAAATATATTTCTATGCGTTGAAGAGAACCACCCAACTTCAATCTCCAGAAAACTTGAACATAAAATAATATTAATTTCCACTAGAAAGTAAGAAGAATTCGTCAACGATAGTAATCGCCTTACAACTCTGAATATCGCTACATTAACACGCTAGAAAATCGGGAATAAACGGAGCAATACAAATATTCTTTAAAAATGCTAGTATTTTTAATAGTTCTAGCAATTAAATAATTTTCCCAATATTTTTAAGCTACAGAGGCCATCGCTTGATCGTTATTTAACGAATATTAATAGTGAAATGCCATCAACATTGCTGCCAATCCCTGTATCTGAGAACACAAATTCAGTAGCGAAACAAATATTTCGCTGAGCTCAAGATGCTCATTTTGCATTTAAAAACTAAATATATTTCAGCGTCGTGACAGTAAATACATTAGCTAAACAGAAGATTCAAAATGATGACAAAAACCAAAATAAAAAACTATGTAATAAGGAATCCAGGCTGCGCTGAATCAATACTCGGCAAAATATGGGTGATCTATTTCAAGCTCATTGCACTCAGTCTCTTAAGTGGAAAAATAATTATCAGAACCTATCAGAAATGCATGCCTAGTCGCACAAATTAACGAGTAGAATAGGATTACATTTCCATGACATTGACGATTACTGATAACATCTTGTTGGGAGATACACGTAATAATTACAGGATGTCAGAACATTAAATATCTCACAATAACAGTGGCAGAAAATAATTTGGGAAAACCAAAGAGATTTTTTTCGATGCTTTGGAAAGCATGATGAACATCCTTAGGTTTGGTGCAATATTCAGGCAATAGTTGAAAACAGAAACAATATTCAGGCAGTAGTTGAGTCCTTAGATTGCTCAAAAATAACAATCATTATATGGAAAAGTATCTTGAACTGCAATGCATGTATGTAATTGCAACATTTTTACCTCTATAAGTTCAACGAAATTTGATAAGAATTTCATAACCTAATTTAATACCGAACTCTCTCTGAAACAGATCGAACACTAGCAATACATTTTTCGAAATTAGAGAAAAGAAATTACTTTACTTTTTACGGCAGCGGATTTAATAACAAAATATCAATTTTTTTTATTACTTCTATCATTACTGATGGAAATACAGTGACGAACTAAATTTCGAATGTATGAATAAATTATAAAAACTATTATAAACACAGTTTTCGCGGTGTGACGTTATAAAATTTATTATGAATTTACTGAAGACACAAGCGATATTTAGTTCCAGAAGAGAAAAAGGAATGGAAGATTACTCGTTACATATGGGCAGCATCAATAATTAGAGTTCCTTCCACCTACTAACATATTAAAAACTTACCATTGATACCCAAATGAATGAACCTGTCATCTGATCTTGAAACTGAAGGCACTTAAAAATTGAAGCAGAGCTTCATTTAACAAATACGTTATTTGGAGAAAAATTTTTAGTTTAGCATGTGAAAAATGGCTGCTAAGATTTAAAGAAAACTGCCCCATGAAGTTCAAAGCTCTTAGATGTAAAGCGCAACAAAAATTATCCTGCTGGTAAACATTCGACGAAAAGTCGCCAGAGTTGAGAGGCAATTAAATTTCTGAACTTTTTGTATTGAATGACAGTCTCAGTAATGTTGAGTTTCATCGACCACATGGTTGAACTTTAAACATAAGTTGACGACTGTTAATTGCCATGACATCACTCCTCGGATTAGTTTGTGAATACATCCTGGAACAAGTTTTAGAATTTTCATTGTAGAAGTTCAGGAGAATAAAGCGCGTCGACCAACAAATTTTTTTAGCTATGACATCAAATCATTGCATATTAAACACTTCGGGGCACCAATTTTAATGTATTTAGAAGGTCCCTGCCAAGTGAAGGAAGGTAATGGATTGGCTGCACATTATCTCTGATAACCTTATACAGAGTGCGATGCCATCAGCTCAATCGATTTGGTAAGACGTGGTGCGGAGAAGCGTTTCTGTGCTGTAGTTCACAGAGCTGCCGTCCGAGATGCTCACTACGTCGCGAACCTGCCAAGATATTTCTAATGTTATTATTATTCTTAAATTTTCTCGACTAATTCAACAATTCCTCCTAACTCTTTCTCATTACCAACGCAAGATTTTCTTCCCTAATTCAATAATTTTCTTGGAACCTCGTTATTAATCTTAGATTATCTCAATTCAGTAATCTTCTATGGACCTATCTTGTTCTTATTCTTGGATTTTCTGGAATAATTCGATAATGTCATCTACATATCTCTCGTGTTATTATTCTTGAATTTCCCCGATTAATAGCTTCTTCCATTATAACTTAGAATGAGGCACAAGTTCTTAATGAAAGTCACAAGAGGAAGTAATTAATAAAACCTATACAGACAATCTAGAGTTTTATTAACCTTAGTTTTATCAACAATCTAGAGTTTTATTAACCTTAGTTTTATCAACAATCTAGAGTTTTATTAACCTTATATTTTAAAAATCAATTCCATAATTACTTCTAAGCTTTGAATAAGTTAGAATTTTTCAATGAAAGTCACGTCAGGTGTCATACTATCAAAAATAATTATGCGTTCTCAACTCAGACAATCACTGACGACTATTCAAGCTAAACCCACTAATCACAGATGAGAAATAGGCCGCTAAATGTACCAAGGCGCGCTGCATGTACGCAAACCGCTATGTTTAATCAACGTTTTGATAGTACGGCCCAATTAGTGCGTGATTAATCGAACTTATGCTGATAATTTCTCCCTTACCTTGAGGTTGCAGAAAGTTTTGGTGGAGGTGAAGGAGACAGTGACGGGGAAGAAGGTGTCAGGTGACCCGCGGGCTGTGAAGTCCAGAGTGCCTGAGGGCGTCGAGGCATCCAGCAGCGGGATGTTCCACACCAGCGCGCTGTGGCTCCTGCACAAACAACCCAACGATAACATGATCGATACTACGATTATCTTGTGTGCGTTGTACCCTAAGTACACTAAAATTACAGTTATTACGATCAACGCCAACCATTACAGTTTCCAAGATTATTTAAAGATTGGCTCAGTTCATGAGAGAACCTCGCACCTCTCTCACGTACCTGTCGTACTCATTGGTGCCATCACAGTTCCTGACAACAGGGGGCGGCGCCCCAGAGCACAAAGGCACGGAGATACTGACGTTGTTGAGTTCCAGGGATGAGTCCTCAAGCGTGTACTCAATATTCACGTCGCAGTTGCCGCTGCCGTCTTCTTGTGGCCAGCAGTTGACTAAAAAAAATATTAAGGTTGCTATTAAAAATTATAGTAGCTCTATTGGACAGGACAGCCTGAATTGTCGGCATTCTTTGAATCCGATATTGAAAATACTAACTATCCTTTTTTTCTTCATAGAAACTGCAATATATCTTATATAAATCGTATGGTAAATATATATACATAACCCACCGGTCGCCATCCAGGAACTGTCAAGCGCGACTTCACGTTATTGAACTCAGAGTTCAATACAGAATGAATGAAAACAAATACAGAATAAAGTATTCGTAAGTTTAAATATGAAATTCATGAATATATCATGTAGGTAACTCATCGCGAGTGATGTGGTCATGTAGTTCAACTTAAGAAGGCAAAAAAAAAAAAGAGAGAGACATTTGAGTGCAGCACTAATAGGCTTGAGACTAAACAATGAATGATTGTTTTGAGCTCCAAAAGAAGAGATGTTTGAGTGCAGTAGGTACTAATAAACCAATGAATGATTGTTTTGAGCTAAAAAATGAGATGATAAACGAATAGATGAACAATTGGTCTTAGTAGTATGTTTGGGTCTAACCGATGATAATCGTTCGATGATGATCGATAAATAAAATAAAAAATAGTAATAATAATAATAATAATAATAATAATAATAATAATAATAATAATAAATGTATAAAAACAACATAAGCACATATTAGTTCACCGGTAATAGGTTAGAACCAAACCTAAATAATAATAAATATAATAATAATATAGATATAGATCAGAAAAAACGAAATAAGACACTAACTTGTAAGCGGAATATGGCCGTCGTCTGTGGTCTGGAAACGCCATTTGACGACACCGACGTCCGTGTTGACCGGGAAAGGCTTGTTGCTTTGCTTCATGCCAACCTGCAGTACGTATACTAAGTTAAAAAGAAATACAGAATGAAATCGCTAGTTCTAATAAATTTTTAGATGAAAGTTTCAAGGCTAGGTTAATTTTTAAGAAAAGTACACTGTATGGAATAGATAAAATTTGAAAAGAATTCAAGACAGTTACTACACTCGCAAAATCGTACGCAAAAATAATTTTTTATCCTACACAAAATGTCATTTAAACATATTTTCTACCATGACACATAACCGCGATGTGCTGTGCTATGAACTTCCTCCTTCCAACTACCACCACTGCATCAGGTTAAAATTTTAAATCCTATTTTAAGTGATTTGAGTTCAAATAAACATAATGCTAATTTAGAGAAAGAAATTATAAGAATAACTTGAGAAAGATCTTGAATTTACACAGGTAGATTACTTGGATTTTGTTCAGTAATGAAGGTGTCCTGAAATGCACAAAAATTTTCAGAAAATTGGACCAAATCGGCACAAAGGGAGAGTAGAGACGCGTGTTGGGAGAGTAGAGACGCGTGTTGGGAGAGTAGAGACGCGTGTTGGGAGAGTAGAGACGCGTGTTGGGAGAGTAGAGACGCGTGTTTCATTGTCATGAGAGCATGCACGCCACATACCTGAGAACATGCACGCCACAGCTCTCTGTCGACATTGGGGTGAGTCTGCAGTTGAATGCCCCGTTCTTCTTGGTTGTCAACCTGGTTTGAAAGAACATAGGAGTGAAAATACAAACAGGAAAGCATTTAAAAACATGTATAGGTATATTTTCCTACCATGATGGAAAAAGTTGTTATTCTCGGAAAGAAGATAAATTACAATCCAAGAGAAATGATTGAGTGGTTCTGGGTAACATTTCATTCAAGACAATAAAAATAAGACCAATAACCTATGGAAGATAAAAGATGAAAGGTAATTAACATGAGCCTGATAATGCGGCCTCAAACACAAACCAAATGCCAGGATTGATATTTTTGGGCAGAGATTTTAAGAAACATGGTATGGTTAATACGCATTCAAGGAAAAGTTTAAGCTTGGACATAAATTGATGCTCTTTTTGAGTATTTTATTACACAGAAAAAGGGAAATCTTTTATTAATGTCAGTAACCTTATGATTTTAATACGAATAAAGTTGGTTTAATATTTGCACTATTGATTCTACAAAATATCAGATGTTAAGAATATTGAGCTTAATCACAGTATTTGTTAAATTTCAGTATTTTGTCTCAAGAAAAGAAATATAAATGAATTTAATAATTTGTAAGAAATTCAAATACAGTGAAAATTGCACAAAAATTCAGCATTTCTAGTGAATTTACAATTCAATCAATTGAGTGATATTGATAATTCAATGATTTGTGGGCAGGTCAAAATGACACGAGTTGTGTTTGTCTGATATTCATTTCATTCACAAGGATAGGGTAGTAGGGGGAACTCAAGGCAATGTTTTTGACGCAGGTCAAACAATAAATAATAGTTCTCTACTACTTAAAGGTCCACGCCAGGATACCTGGACGCGGATGAAGCCGTGCTCAGCACTGGAGATGCGCAGCTTCAAGATGCCCTGCACCTCCAGGTTGCGTAAGCCACCGTCACGCCCTGCATGGACAGTCAAGTCCTCGCACACAAGAATGTGCACCCTGCAACAACATACAATCTTAAAAAAAGACTGAACACTTTTTAAAGTTGAAGCCTGCAAAGGCCGTAAGAAAGAACAAGCAACCCTGAATTGTTGCTGTTAGTACAGGGGATTGCCAGTGGATTTTACAAGAGAAATATAATTTAATCTAGCTTCAATATGCTGGATGTAGTGTTGCAATTGCCTAACAATACTATAGATAGTTTTCCATAATAGCTTAATAGGATAAAGAATGTCACGTACAGCTCAGTGTGATCTTCAGGCTCCACGTGCAGCATGTGTAATGATGCTATAATCTAATTCTAAAAGGATGTTACAATCTAAACGTTGTTATATAATGTGTAATGTTAATCTATAAGTAGTGTTAATCTACATAGTAGTTCTCTATAATAGCATAATAGGTAAAGGACGACACGAACGGCTCAGTGTGGACATCAGGCTCGACATGCAGCGCCCTCTTGTCGTCCACAGCCGCGGTGCTGATGCGCTCGCCCTCGCTCTTGAGGGCGTCCACGAAGCTGTCTACGTCCTTAGCACGGCTGCCCAACTTCATAGCTTTCCCACCTACAGGAACCTTGCTGGACCGAGGCTCCTGCAACCAAAATTTTAAAGGTCACCTATTAAAAAATTCACAGTGAAAGCTGTTTAAAATAATGTGAGTGTGATGATACAATGTCTGTTTTATTCTAGACAATAAGGAGCTTTTAGTCGAAGAAAATATCAGGATAATCAGCTGTGTACTAAGCTCCATCATGGAATGGAAGCCCTTTTACCTATATCTCAGGGTTATATAGTATGCAAGTATTGGTATAAATTGAATCTTATAAAGTGAGTTACATGAAGTACAACTACACTAATAGTCCCTTAAATAAGACTGGAAAAAAGAGCTTAGACACACATTCATTCATGGAAATAAAATAGTAATAATGCGAAAATTGATGATTTTTAATTTACATAAATATAGAATAGAAACAAATAAATTAGGACAATTGAAAGGAGATACAAATAAGTTGAGCGCCAAAATATATTGATGCTAAGAAAAGCTACTCAAGTAAGAAGAACTACCATGACGTGCAAAAATGTGCATATGTTGAATGTAAACATCTATGCCGTTTCTGTCAGCATTGATCAAAATTGAACTATAAAAAAAATCACTGCAATGGAACGTTAATCAAGATATATATTAAAATGCCTAAAGACAATGCCTAAAATTTGTGAATATTTTAAGGTACAACAAGATAGTCAAAAATAGAAGAAAAAGTAGATTTCTTCATAATAAATATCAGCGAAGGACCCTCTCAAAATCAAGCATACATTAACTTTCAGTTATAAATTAAATAACATTCAATCTACTGAAAGGATTTGGATCAAATTACTGAAAACATACAAATTCGGATAGCATAGTGTATGAAATAGAATGATGCGTCAAAATTGGATGCTCAATAATAAAGCAAAATTAGGCCAAGTGCTTTAATAAATGCATGGCATGCAGACACTAGAAATAAATATACCTCAGGAATGATCACAGCAGCGATAAAGCATTGCTGCAAGAAGAGATACAAGATTACATTCTGTGACTCCACAGAAACTTCTAAGTATCCAACAACATTCAAATTTACAGTAGTTACGTATACCTAGTTCATTAGGGCATCGTTTAATCTTGAAAAATAGTATTCAAAAATAAAATACAATAACTTGAGTAATTCTCAACTGTAGAGTATTAATTGAATAATTATAACTTATTTTAGGCAGACTATTTCATATTTCACAGCATACGTAAGTGAAATTGAAACACAAATTGTTTGGCACACGAGTCCAAGGTTGTTCATTGTATTGATGCATAACAAAATCGACACAAGTTGTTCTTTGTAAGGAATAGCAACTTTTGATGCTAAAATGTAGCATAGCCTTCACAAACAATGGTTTACAAAATATTTGGTCTATATTCAAAAATAAAACTCGCCCATAATTCAATGAAGCTGGAGATGAATGAATTGAATGGGCATACCAAGTGAGTTTGAAGAATATAAGGTAATTATATTCATTAGGTTATTTTCTCTAGTTAGGAAGTAGATCACTCGAATCTCTTCCACTCTCAAAAATGTTGAGGCAATCTTGATGAATACCTAATTAAAGTCATTAAACTGTTAAGGGCAAATGTCTAGGGTGCGAGATTTTTGTTTATTGAAAGCAGAGAACGCACTATGTTATGGTGTTGAATACCACAACTCATGGCGATGATTACTGCAACTCATGGCGATGATTACCACAACTCATGGCGATGATTACCACAACTCATGGCGATGATTACCACAACTCATGGCGATGATTACCACAACTCATGGCGATGATTACCACAACTCATGGCAATGATTACCACAACTCATGGCAATGATTACCACAACTCATGGCAATGATTACCACAACTCATGGCAATGATTACCACAACTCATGGCAATGATTACCACAACTCATGGCGATGATTACCACAACTCATGGTGATGATTACCACAACTCATTTGAATGTATACAACAATTGACGACAAAGAAAGCCACACTTGTTGGCTATAAACAGCACGGTAATTAAATTTGAGATAACAGAGATGACGAGCTACACAAATGGAAGATTCAACCATTTTCCCAGTAACGATAACATGTAGTTACCAAGACTTTAGACACAAATATACGTAATTGAGTCCAAACCAATGTGTCCCTCATTTAATACCTACTAGAGTGGAGGGGTTGGGCAAATATATACTGTACAGATTGGTCACCCTTTCTGTGAGTTCCATTTTGGTAAATTCTTACCACTGTAGAATGACCACTTGATGCATATCTCTTCTTTAATAATTCAATTTAATTATACTTTAATAATTATCAGAGAATGCAACTCATCACATCTCACAGGAGCAGCACGAGCAATGTTGTCTGGGACAGCAGGGATGGAGAAGCCACCAGAGTTGCCAGAGTTGTAGTTGCCCATGCTGCTGGCGTTGCTGCCATAGCCACCACCCATGCCACTCTTGCCACCTCCGCGCTTCATCTCCTCATAACGCTTGCGCTGAAGCTCCTTAGCCTTTTCCTGTAATATCAAGCATTATCTTTATCATTGGTTTAAATTACTCAAAATAGTTTAAAGCAACTGTTTTTACACCAGTTCAATTATACAGAATATTTACAATATATAGAATAAACAAATAGGCACAAAAATTTACAAGAAAAAAATATTAAATTGGTTAGTAAAATTCTTATTTTTGATAATTTTTTACCACGTTTTTCTTAGCTTTGTTTTGTGTCTGTCTGTCTGTCAGTCATCAAAAATTCAGAGCTTAATTTAGAGCTCTTCTGAACATCCTAGAAACTTTATATTTGGCATGCATGCTTATGCTGCCTAACAATTCAAGATATTATTATCATAAGTAATAAATAAAAAAAATTTAGAAAAAAAGTAAAAAATTATAAAAAAACTACAAATTCACGGTTTGGAATTGAGTTTTTTTCTCAAACATCCACACTTGCCAACCCTGGAAATTGATTTCAATAGCTAAAATTGCAAACTAAAAAGTAGAAAATAAATAAATATAAAAACCATTTTTAAAAACCACGTTTTTCTGGTTTTTACAAAACTAAAAATAATGAAGTAAAACAAATAAAAAAAAATTTTAAAACCACATTTTCTTTTAACGGACAAAAAATAAAAACATTTACTCCTACATAACATTACATATCATTTTACATAACTTAAATGTAATGTATGAGTATATGTTTTTCCTTTTGTCTGTTAAGAAAATGTGGTTTTTAAAAGTTTTTTTACTTGTTTTATTTATACTTCACTTTTTGTTAGTTTAATAAATTTGTCCATTTTATATAATCCACAAACAATTTTAAAGTTCACATCATTTATACACAAGCAGGGAAATTATAGAATCATGAATACAGTTCGACTGTGCAGTTGGGAAAACAAATTTTTCATCTCATTTGCCAATGAGATCAATTCAAATCAATCACACTCCAAATACAATAGTATTAAAAAATCACGTAATTTTTGTTACGAGCAACACATTACTGGATTCATCTTCAAGTGTACCTAAAATATAAACACATTTGTTCAATTTTGCTGAGCCGCGCAAAACAATTTCCTGAAATAAAAAGTAGTAAATGAATTAAATTAAGAAAAGACAACTCCTGAAAACTCAGTAGTAGATTATACCATGGTCTTGCTTACACGCTCTAATGGCAGCCACCAAAGAATCTCAAGAAATTTTACCACCAGGACAGATATCATATCAGTTACTGCGTAAAGAATAACTTTTATATAACACAACTTTCTATTAACACACATGGTTAAAAAGGTAAAAAAAATGGTAAAAAGCTTATCAATCAGTAGTTTCCCATGCCAATCAAAAGATGTTCATTTATTTTAATTGAAATACCAGTACCCTTCTAATAAAAAGTCATTATTAGTCCTAAAGTTGAAAAATAATTTTTGCCCTTTGATATCGTACTCAACTGCAATAAAGTAAAGAAAAATACTTGTACAAATATAGTAGAACTAACCTTCATCCTCGTCTTAGCCTCACGCTCCTGTGTCTCTCGAACAGCTCGGAAGACTTTTTCCTCATGGGAGTCCATCTCAACAAAAGTTCTGATCTGTGCCAGGTTGACAGACTCACGGTAACCGAGTGCAACAATCTCATCAAAAGCAAATATGAGGTTAAAGGCATTGTCAGAAATGTCCTTTTCATCCAAGCTGCGGCAATATTCAGGAACCTGCAAATATATCCACAAATTAGTCCATCAGAAAGATCACATAAACTTTGAAAATATATCTAGATAGAAACTACAACATTAGCACCAACACTATCAAAAAATTTTCAACACAGAATTGATTGGTTTTCTTTCATAAGACATGAAACAAAGAGTGCATTCATGATTCACATATTATGTTTGCATATAAATGAGAGTACGTAGTAATCTATTCTTTAATAGCTTACATTTTATACAATCTTTTCTATACTGTATAATGTTCATGGAAAACTTCATGGAATATATAAAAAAACATGCAAAATAAAATCCTAGTTGTGAACGATAATATTAAACCTCTTTGTGGTTATAATACAATTCTTACAAATCATAATTCCTCCTGATTTTTATATTGAACGGAAAAGAAATTCTGAATTGGAGTTTATTAGGAGAATTTTTTTTACAGGTAAACCCAATTTTAATCACCAGACTAAAATATGCAGGCATTCTAAACTAATTTTTAATGACAGGTCATCCATGTATGTCTATAGACAAATCTGATTAAAATGCTTTCTAACTTGCAACATTATATGGTCTCTTATTAATATTATTTAAGCTATCTCTTTTCAAATACATAAATGAAAATTCTTTTTTTTTACATATCAAAGTTACAAATGAGCCTTGTGCTGCTTACAGATGTGATTATTTTGGCTGACTTTTACCATATATCATAATTTTATGACATCACATAGGACCAAGTGTAGTTACAGGTGCACCTAATCAGCCAGAAAAAAGCTAATAGACAATGCAAATATATACTGCAACACCATGTTTGAATTTATTGTTGTAATTCAGGATAAGAACTAACAACTATAAAAGAATGGGGCAATTCACTTTACACTCCATGAAAAAATTACATGTCCAGACCACTCATTAGTATTTCTTAAGGGGACCGGCTACCCTCCAGACCGGCTACCCTCTAACTTCTACATTTATCTTCCAATCTTGCTGAAATTTCGTATTCATACGTAAAATGTAAAATAAAAAACAATTTGCTCGTATAAATTTTTCAAAAAATTGATAGAAAACGTGAAATTCATAGAAAACGGCTAAAAAGGGGGTACTTTAGAAAATCTATCTCCTCCTACAAATATCATCCTACAACATCGAGACACGTATCATTCGGTTCGTAAGGACCATACCTAAAAATTTGATGATCACTTTTCTCATTTTCCCCTTAGTTTTTTTATGCGCGTTTTATCCCATTTTTCTCATTTCCCCCCCCCCCCCTTCTCCCCATATAAAAAACGAACCAGACAGAAATTAAAAAAAATGATCATCAAATTTTTAGGTAATTTCATTACAAATCGAATGGTGTATGTCTCATTGCTGTAGCTTGAAAACTGTAGGAGGAAATACATTTTCCGTGACAATAAGTTGAACTTTTCAGGACGGCGTGACAAAGTCCCGTGCGCCTCGAAATAGGCACTCAATGTAGCATGGATACCAAACTACAGGCTTCTGTAGCTTAATCCACTCAAGGATGCAAGCAGCATCTTGTAGCGCACCTCTACGTACAAAGTTAGGAGGGTAACTGAGCTCAGATGCCAGATACACCAAGATATGTAGTCTTGCCGCTCTAATTTTCTTAGGTCTATTTAGTGAAGGAACTCCACCCCCGCCCCCATTAAAGCCCGGCCGTCTGCGTCAATATTGCCGTACATGGATCGCAGTAGTATCGTTGGAAAGCTCCAAATGTCAGCTTTAAGATGAGACTAAGCATGTAACTGCAGCACAACTCAAGTAGAAACTATATTTAAAGATTTCAGCAGCTAATTATTTTATATCTAATTACTTAAAGAACTCTCCCACCCGCTTCCCTTTAAAGAGACGTCATGAACGTAAATATTGGCGTACAGCGATGGCAGTGGTACCATTGGAAAGAGCAGAATTTCAGCTTTCAGATGAGCACAAAAACCGAAAAACGCCAAAATTGAAAATTTTAGGGTAGCCGGTCCCCTTAAAGAAACCCCCAACATACTTACCACTCTTGAAAAAAGTCTGAGAGTTTCAAGATCCTCAAGAATGTTAGAAGCTTTTGTGGTGATAAGAAGCATGTAGAGCAGATCCAAAGGTTGGTAAACATAGCGGACACTTTCTGTCTCCACAAATGTATGTTGGCGTCCAGTGCTCATCAGCTTAGGGAAGGCAGCCAGCAATCCTTCAATCCGAGCTCTGGTCATCTCCACAAACTGCCTTGACACCAGGGCCTTGCCGCCCTTTGTGCACACTGCGGCAGCAAGAAGCACCTGGAATAAAATTATTCAATTAGGATGACTTGGCTATGGAAATGGTACCTAAACAATGAAAACTTTTATTGAAAAAAAAATTCAAATTAATATTTATGAATTATAACAATAAAAAGTATTCAATATTATTCTAAACAGAGCATGGCATTATCATGTTATGTGGTTGTATGGTCATGTACTTTGAATTCAATTATTACATCCTCAGTACCTATATACAGTACCTATCGTGCATAATGTTCAATCATACTGCTCAAAACCTAACTTGTAAGAATTTTGTCATGAAAGCATCAGATATTAGAGTAGGTGGCAGAAAATTTACAATTTATAATTAACATTTATGAATGGCTGCTTTACATGAAACGTGCCCACTAAATTACCCTAGTGCAAGTATAATGGTAATTTCTAATCAACAAAAAAACTTCTACCAAATTTCCTGGTTTGTGCATAAGAGTATTTTTATCATGCCTTTGTCAAGCAGCAATCATCTATCCACAGAAACATGCATGGCATCCTGGGTTAGGGTGCAAAGAACAAGCAAATGTTTATATATTATATGCAATATCAGCATTAAAATCCATATATGTAATCCAAAGATCATAACAATAGATTCCTCTTAACATGTATTTTTTGCAAAAATCTTCAAAACTCAGATAGTTCTAGCCATAAATTTTTTATATACTGTCAACATTTTAGGCCTAGAAACCTGATCTCGGTGACAATTGCCCAACTTTGCACAGTGGTACTGCATCACCCTAATTATGCTAAGAATTTGATTACTATTATCATCTACAGAAAATTGATTGCTCAAAATCAAAATTGATGCTCTTGCCATATTTTTTATTTAATATTCTATTATTAACAGTAACAATGATTTTGAATCAATTTAAAATTACATTATTTCTTGAACATATGAATGTTCAAATTTGATAACAATTAAATTTAATTAGCATGTGTAATCAATAAATTATTCAACTATAAATTACTCCTAAAATTTCCTTCAACATGTATGTACAGTTTACAAAAAAATGCATACGGTATTTTTTAGAATACCTCTAGGTTTTTGCAACTAGCTTCAGAATTTTAAATTTATGCACATTTCTACACTTGTCCATTGCTCATACAGGGTCAAAAAGTCATATGTCAACTCACTTGTTTAAATACTTTCATTTCCAATGGCTAACCAACTTGGAATATTGAGCAGTCTAAGTTTCCTAAAATTGCAGATAAAAATGATTGTTTCACAAGTGATTTCAAACTATTGAATGCAAAAATATGCAATTTTTCTTATTTTTCAATAAAGAAATATAGAAGAGGCCTGAGTAACATGAAATTGGCCACACTAATTGGCATATCTGTATGATTCAAGGGTGGTTAACTGTGACTTCTGCCTAATTTTCCCATTGGGATTGCTAACAAAATTTCCATCAATTATCATCAATTATATAATAATTAACAAGCAACATGTATCATATGGAAGGAATATCAGGCAGAAATTTTTCTAAAATTACAGAACAGATTTTTTTATACATTTTTGCAGGGTTGGCAATGATTAAATCAAAATGATTAAATCATGTGATTAAATCACTTGATTTTTTTATAAAAAAATCATGATTTTTTTGATTTTTTCGATTTTTTTNAGATCTGCATTCCTGAAGTGTTTTTGTATATTGAAGCCAGTTAAATGGTCAATATTTAGCTCATTACCTTGCTCCATACAAACTTTACAAAGCTAATGAATAGACTTACCAATAATTGTTTACCCAAAAATCCCTAAGTGGTAAACACTACCTTGGCCTGTTGGCCATTATTGAAGGCAATAAGTGCCCTTTTTAGCCATCCATTATGATCCATATACTGTTATTGTTAGTTAGGCTAATTGCAACATAAAAAATACCACTTCAAAAAGACAAAAAAGTTGAAAAAATCAAAAAAATCAAATAAATCAAAAAAATCATGAAAAAATCAAAAAAATCATTGATTTTTGATTTTTTTGATTTTTTTAAAAAAATCAAAAAAATCGCCAACCCTGCATTTTTGAAAGTTTTGTTCAAAATGCATAATTCTTCAAAATTATTCAGTAAAATTATTCGAGAACAATAGGAACAGGTGAAATTTACCACAAGCACAGATGTTTTCATCTCATTTAACTCTCAAGGGCAAAAGTGGAAAATTTGGTAGAAGCCATTTTAGCAATTTAAATTTGAAAGAAAAACAACATCAGTAGGGTAAACGCACCATATTCCAACACCCCTCAACTTTTTCCTTTATATTAAGCTTGGTCTTAGTTCCACGCATGCGTAGATGGTTAAAATAGTGACGTCATACTATTGCGCGCCAGATTTCCGCAAAACACTAGGTCTAGCGGGAAAATGTAAGGATCCGCAGAGCAAAAGTCCAAGTCAACTAGTGAGAACATTGAAACATGTATGAAAGTTGATAGTTGACCTTGTTTTACTAATTTACTAAATAGTAATAAACTGTTTGTGTAGAAAGAATATTATGGTTTGAGACTTTTAAGTAAGTCTGTGAATATATTAGGAATCCTTTCAGTATACCTGTATTTGCTGATTTCAAGTGGTAAATAAATTAATAGATGGTTGATTTAAGAGACAGTTTTAGACACATAAAAACTAATTCTGACACAGGGTGTTGGAATTACAACACACAGGGTATCATTTACTGTCATTTTCCGACACAGATCACACAGGGTGTTGGAATTTCAACACAGGGTGTCGGAATTACGAATAACGATTTTGAAGCACTGTCGGAATTAGTCTCACAATATGCCGCACTTAGTCACACACAGTGTCTGAATTTAGCGATTTTGTAGGTTTGAATTCTAAAGGCTTTTAAATAAATATGGCAACAGTTTGTGACGTTTCATCATTGCTGGCTCATTGTGTTGTGTTTTAAGAGAGACGTAAACAAATCAGAACTCAAGTTGCGCATACAGTTATCTATTTATAGCCATTTATTTCTTGCTACGTCCTTAAAGTGTCAGAATATGGTGTGTTTACCCTAATATGATTGCTTTTAGGTACCCACAATTTTATGAAACTTCTGCCTAATTTTCCAAATCTGTTTAAGAATGGCTTATATCTAATTCTCAAATTTTGAAATGGTTTACATTGCAACGATGCTCAAATCCCAAGTGGCAAGTGGAAGATTAGGCAGAACTCAGAAGTAATCTGTTAATCTGATAAAAACTTCCTGTGAATCTGACCATTTTCAAACTAGGCTATGGGGTTTTCCCAATTTCTTCACTGAAAAAATTATGAAAACAGCTTATTATGGCCAAGATTTAAAAAAATTATCCATGAAACAATCATTTTAACCTGAAATTTAAGAAAACTTCAGCCTAGCATTCAAAATTGGCCAAACACTTTGACTCCGTACTTTGTCTCAGGTTTGTCACTATCCTGCACCAAATCACGGAAATTAGGTACATCATGAAAATGATGTACCGTAAAATGGGGTAACTTAGACCACTTTTTTTCTTATAAATGATGCCATTTTCTTATTAGCTAAATTAAACTTGAATTGAAACCTGCAAAATACAGGTCTATACTCTAGCTTCACTCACCATAAATTGCTGGCTCCTGCCTCTCATAGTCTTTATGTAATTTCAAAANGGCTTGCAAATCCATAAAACCACGGCTCGAAAAATTCAGTCACGGCTCGCCAAGTAGATATATTCCATACTAGAATGGCTGCTTTCAATTAAATTTTGAATATTGCAAAAAGAAAAAAAATTGAATTTTTATAGCGGAACCTACAAATAAACTGATATATATTGGGTTATTGGCCTTTTTTGTTCCCAGATTTGGCCAATTTTAGGCAACCTGAATTATGTACCACTTAAAACCACTATGTCCTGGAGAAATACATTTTGTGGTACGCATATGCACCACTTTGGAGTCAACGTGTTAAAATATATGAAATTTACGTGGCTTCCTTAGCCCTTACCATCCTATGTTTATGTTACGGTATACCTAATATTTTATGAACATTACAGTTAACATACCTAGTTTCTAGTTATTTGACTGAGCTGGTAAATCAGGCTAGAATCCAAATCCATTATTATCGAATTATAAACAATTTATAGAATTACAAACTATATACCTAGCCTAGGCCTACCTAGTTAACAGTCAGGCAAAAAATGCAAGGCTACAACATTCAACAGTATATTATTATCTGTACTGGCTCTGGCTGTACATATGATTAGCCTATTAAGATGCTTCTTTCTCAATGTGTTACAAATTAGGTAGGTACATCATTTTCATGATGCCTGTTCCTGTAAGCTACCTTTTCCTCCTGTCACACAATTAAAAAAAAGTGCAACAAATATTTACATTTTGTAAAAAAACTGCTTTAAGCTATATCCCCGATCCGACAAAACAAAATGTTGCAAATAAGAGAACTGTCAACATATAATAAATTGATAATAATCATGACAAGCACAAGACGTATAAATAGTTACGCAAATTTACATACCATTTTGATGCGTGTTTAACCGATTCAATCTAAATATCAAAGTTACATTCAGGTCAACGGTAATGAAGTCACAAAAATCAAAACCATAACCCGCTGCTGACGTTGCTATTGAGTGACATTGAACATAGCGGTTTTGCCTTGAAGTCGTCGCCTATTTTCGCTTACTTCGCTAACAGTCCTGTAAAGTTGTAAAAATCTACGAAAACCTACAATATGATAAAATCTGTATGCCTAAATTGAAATTTGATATATTTTGACATTTCTAATAATAGAATAAAAACCATATGTATACGATGTGGCAGGCCATATTTATCCTATGAACGTTGGTACTACCATTAATATCTAAAAACGACGAGTCAGTCAATAACAAAATTCGATCAATACTACTAGCGATAGTGATCTAATCTAGGAGAATCTGTTCTGTTATATACAAGTGGCCCGTATATTACGTAGGAATGAATCCATACAATTCGATTAAACCCAAGCCGCCGAATGCGGCACTCTATCAATGCGTGAAAAAAAACTTTTCATCCTGTATTGTTACTTTATAATTTATATGTACGAATTTGAAATAAAGTTTCAATTTTATGCCATCTCCGTTTTTCAATATGTTACTATTCTCGCTCCAAGAATAAATTCGCAGATTGGGTCCCGCTAAAAAAAAGTATCCCAGTAACAAGATCAAACGGCTCTGTTATGTATGCAGTGCAAGGATTTACAAATATAAATACGCAAAAGAAACACAAATTGACGTCGACCTATATCTATGAGATTAGTAGTGACGAGTTGTCCTGTCAACTTAGGGAACTTCAGTCGGAGTCAATTAAAAAAAAAAATAAGATGCCCAGCTGGCCCAAGACCTTTCGGATAGTTGGAGCCCCAATGAAGCATCAAAGAGTTTCATTTTTTTAGAATAGAATAGAAGTGTCGGCACTGAAGAAATAGGCCCATGGCCTGTTGCCGATTCTTGTTCATAGAATATAATAGAAGTGTCGGCACTGAAGAAATAGGCCCATGGCCTGTTGCCGATTCTTGCATTTTTCGACCGGTCGGACAAAAGCGCGTGGGCGTTAGCGTGGGTTACAGCGTGGGCCAGCCCGGCCCTGAACCTGCCCTATACCAGCTCTCCCTTTAGCCACGTTTTATTACCTCAATTCGTAACCAATAATTATGAAATTTAATATATGGTTTCACATGCTTATTGCGCAGTCGCGACGATTTTTTTAATAATTTTAACCCATCTCCTTTGCAAANAGGACACTTCAGATTTTTGTAGTGCGCGTTATGCTTTTGGCCCTATTTAGCATACCAACCGTAGTGTTCCATGCCGCACTATGGCTTGTAGTGCGTAGTGCTACTTCGTAGTGCTAGTGCCCTATTTAGCATGCCAACCGTAGTGTTCCATGTCGCACTAGTACGGCACTACGGCTTGTAGTGCATAGTGCTACTTCGTAGTGCTAGTGCCCTATTTAGCATACGGGCCAATGTGTTAAATACACTTATGAGTTGTGACGAAGGTTGAATTGACAGTTACCATTTTAATTCTAAATCTACTGGCAACTGCCGAATTTGTTTTGCGACTAATATTTCATGTATCTTATTACTGGTATGTCCGATGAAATAACTGTCAGGCATCAAATCACAGTTAGCAGTGCTCATTGATAGTGTTGGATCTTCTGCAATTGCGATTCAATTATATCACTGTTCAACAAAATTGGTACTTCACTGGCATGGCAAGCTTCTGCCAGATCTGTCAGGAAATGAAGAACAGTACTTTACTTGTTTATGTATAGTCAGCCTTGCTTGCTGATGCTTGTATCAAGCTTTTTAGAGTCCAAAAGTTGGATTTTATATGTAGTATGGCCTCTGCTTCAGAAAAAATGTCATAGCCTGCTCCCTGCTGTACTGAGCTTCCCATGCATACATCACACGATAGAAGTCCTGCTGCCTGATGCTTTTTCAGTCTGATTTGGGCAATTGTCAGGTCCTGACATTTCGTTTTTCAACTGTTTTAGGGATTTGTTGAGTCAGTTAAATAATAAGCAGCCTTTTAATAGTTCTCCACAAGTCATAGCTTCACATGAACTTCAATCATTTAAATTATTTGCCGCCTTCCTTCTATACTGGGCAAAACTATATTGCCAAAGCATTTTCAACTTGATGCAAGTAATGACAGCTAATGATATTTAATTTCATCATCATAAAATTATTTATTAATATATCTTATTTGCAGATCATCCATCATCAATATACGTACATGCACTCGTGCTGGAGAATGGGAAGACCTCCATCTTCTTTCCTGCTGCACAGCCATTGATTGAAAGTAATTGAGAAAAACCTGCAAGCCTCAACATTTATATAGAAATGTTGAAGAAATTAATATTTAATAACTTATGTGTTTCTATCAATATTTCTAGTGTATACTCAGTTCTCCTAATACCCGTTGAAGTATATTTAAAGATTTTTTATGATAGCATTCTCACAATGTTTGTGTTATTTGAAATAAAAATATTAGACATTACTTTTCATGCAATGTTTTGGTTAATATTACATATCTATTATAATTTAGGAATGAAGAAAATGCCAAGCCACAACAAATTCTGTTGAACATCAGTTCAGCATTTGTGACACATGAATGAGTGTACAAGTTTATCAACAATGCTTCTGCCTATGTTAAATAAATACTCTTTTTGCAGATTGATAACGCTTTAGTTTCAGCAATTGATAAATTACCCAATGTTTATAAGCTTTAAGAGGATTTCTTAATACAAAACACCAAGTCTTCAATTCGGGGAAAAGGGCAGGAAGTTGAGTTTTAACAGGTAGTTATCCTAAGCAATCTGAGACATCGACTTGATTACAAGCAATTATTTTTCACGAATGTTAAGGACAATTTTCGCCACAGCCTGGAGTAATAAAACGCTGGTTCAACCGGTACAGTTTATTGAGGCTTCTTTCCGCGGCCCATTCCTCTCTGAAAAAGAAACACTTCAATAAGTATCAACCGTATAAAGTTCGCATATTATGCACATAGTGAAAAGCACACAAGAAAAAAATGATTTACATAGAAAATGTTTTAATAGTAGAAGCTTCTAAACTCTTCATTTCCCCACACCAAAATAACCAATCGTCAAAGAATCCAAAATAAAGTCCGTCATAGAATACGACATTAGATTTCAACAGAGGAAACTCTAGTAGTTGTCCACTTGTAGCCCCTGACAACTACCAGAAATGTAACGATATTCAGAGTTCATTGATTGCATTAATCAACTACGAAAACTCAAGCGATTCGGTATGCTAATGAGGGGAATACCAATTAGATAAAATAGTTTTTTTCGATATGACCTACCAGTTATGATAGCGTTTATTTCAGAACAATTCCACACCTTAGTTTGGTAACAGTGAAGTTCAAGGTAAAAACTTCCAATAGATCTTTTATATTCATACCGCGTCTCGCATTAACATGTCTAACATTCGAGCTCTTTTCCGAGCATCGTTTATAAATGCATTAGTACGTTGGGCAACGGCATTCAAGTAACATATACACAACACTGAACCGAGGCATAATTATAACTCACAAATTCCATGGAGGCAGCACCGGCTCCTGCATCAGCAGACTTGTCGCCGCCAGCAGGAGGCGCTCTCCTGTAGTTGTCGCGGTCGCCCCCGCGTCCGCCTCCGTACTCGCGTCGGGCGTCGCCGCCTGAACGTCCGCCAGGTGCAGCAGGTGCTGCGCGTGGCTGCTGCTTCTTCAGAGTTGCTGGCACGATCTGTGTTGCATAGAAGCGAACATCAGTTGCCGAGAACTTGCAATTCTAAAAACATTCAGAAATTAATACCTCAATAATATTCAACTTCATGGCATAAAATATTACAAATCTTCGGCAGCTTATTCCGATTACATTAAATGAATTATCCATAGATAAAACAATGAGAATTAGATGATTCACAGCAAGAAAATTCAACTGCAGCAATCTTTGCTCACGCAGGACTGACTAGAACAGGACTTTATTACACATCTTTATTATGGGATTGACTAGCATTTACAATAATCAGGTAATAGAAGCTTGGAAAGTGAAAAATATGGAAAAAAACAGGATTTGAAATGAGTTTACGATGAAGACGTCATAAGTTAACAGCCTTCAAGAGAAATAATCCCCACCTCGGCAGNACAACAACCCTCCCAGAAAGCTAAAACAATCCATCATTGTCAGCATTTTGTACGCCATTCAAGGAGCCCACACTACTATCCTAAACCTTAGAAAGGGAAGATATACTACCCCAGAATAATGAAAATTCACCCAAAACCAAAACAGAAGTACTGACATTTGTTATGGTTAGCATTCTTCCATCAGTTCAGTATTGCATAATAATTTATTCCTAGCCATGAAAATCTAACTGCTGAGAATCAATGAAAGCATCAGCTTTAAAAAATATTAAGTACCTCCCTAAAACCCAATTTACTTTTTCCAAATAATTTTTTAAGATACGAGGAAGATGCAAGCCCATCACTCTTGCACATGTTTACAAATTGTCAGGAATATATCTATAATTACTTTACATTAGCAGACAAAACTATGTAAGAACATTTACACCAAACACAATCCATTTGAGAAACAAATCCTTGAGTGTATTATATATAGGTTTAAAATTATACCCAAGATAACCTTATAAATTGTCAGTCTCTGTTAAAATTGAGAAAGTAATTCAGCTCTGTAGTAAAAAATCAGCTGTTTTGAAAGCACTATGATCTTCAAGGTCTTATACATTAACTCTCTTTATAAGTCATAAATAAGAAGTCGCTAAAATCCTGCAAAAATTACAAACTTCACAAAAAGGAATCTTGTATTAGAAATTAAATTTTTTTTTTCAATTGCACATCATTGCACCCTAAATGACTGAAGAGCAGGTCTGAGGGCTGAACAACATTCAAAATATAACTTCACCATTAAATTTACAAAATTGTGTTCTAACGTATGAATTAATATTAGAAGTTACCTTTTCTGATCTCTACAGCTCTAAATTCACAAAAATTCCACTCCCTTGTTAGATTTACAAGGACCAGTATTTCTACAGCCAAGTTTGAATGCAATTTATAAACTGAAAGTACAGCAAAAATAAATATCATGGGAGCTTACAAAATTCAATGGCATAGGGATCAGGTTTAAACCATGATCACCAAATCAAATCATCTACTCAACTCCTGGAAACAAAGACAGTTCCAAGGCTCTTTATCTTTGTTAATTACATTCAACAGCACAGACATTGCTGAGACATAATGAGACAGCACAATTCATATTGCTAAGACATAATGTCTCATGGCTATAAAAAATGTGCAGTGCAATAAAATTGAATTAACAGAGCTAAGACTTGCATGGTCATGTCACCATCCAAGTATCTGTTAAAAATTCATTCACACCAAGTTCCAATGCAGAAAGCTCCCTAGCTCCCTCAGAGGGTGATCACTCTACCTTAACTTCATTTATCAAGAAACGAATATGACAAAAAAGTTAAATTCCTATACACCATGTTCCAGGAAAGCAGAATGAGTGCAACCAAATGAGTGAAAATGCTGAACTAGTAAATTCCATCATATAATTACACCTGTAGTGCATACCCTAACTCAGCCATCAATCCAAAATGATCACAGTTGAACAAAAGAGAAAGCTAGAATATTTAGCAACAAGAATAGTCATAGGTGCGCAAATTCAAATACACTTAGAATGGAGAAAGGGCTCCATTCAAATAGGTTATCTAGGAAGTTATTGACAATGACCAAGTTAAAAACGAACGAGTCTGTAATTCATAACATCAATGCAACAACAGGCAAATTTGAACCATCACAGATACTTAAAGTGGTTTCCATGCCGAATTCATACACATTACAGTATTTTACTCCATTTTTAGCACATTTTCTCATTTGAGGAAAAAATGCGCTATTGTGCTCATGTCCATCTGTCTGTGACTTCACGTTTTCATTAACAAGAAAATGCGCCCTTCAACACTCATGGCAGTGAGTAGCATCATTTTGAAAACTTTATCAGCCCTTTAACTTCAACATGGATGAAATAATTTTACTTTTTGTTACATGTAATAAATTGTTTCCATTGAATGCTAAGAATATCTTGCTCCAAAGTAAGCAGCAATCTTTACTAATGCACAAATGGAAACTCAACAAAATATCACCAAGGGTAATTCAAATGATCATGATGATCAACTAGTAATAAATATTTATAATGAAAGGCAATTTTTTTCCTCTATGACAATCGTCAAAATGGCTAATTTTATCTACATGATCTTTCAATAATTTAGAAAGTTTATAGGGTAGTGACATAGCAATACAAAAATGAAATATCCATGTAATCAATTACATTGATATTGGATCGGAGAAATGAAAACTATACTGTCCTTTGAAAACTCCGCTGATCAGGAAACAAGCACAAGCAGCATGTAAGTGATTCAGGTCCCGTTCTGTAAATCAAATATGTACCTGAAACCTGTTCATCCAAAAGGTTTCGTGAATTCCACCTTGCAAGCTTAGCCAAGCTAGTGGTCCAGCCTGAGCCGGATTAATATTATATATCCAAGTATGTGCAAAATCAAGTAATGCATAGCAGAAGTGGACAAAAATGGCAGACAGGCAGGATTTATCTCTAGCATGTGTGTGCAGCAGGCAGTCTGTGCTGACCACTTAATGACAGTGGCATTTGACTACCTAAGTGCGAGCAAAGAAATTTTTACTAATAGGAGCCACTATACAACATCATGTTAGACAATTTTTAGCGCAATTCCTCATTTATGGAAAAATGCACTATTGTGCTTGCCATGTCCGTCTGTGACTTCATATTTTTGGTGACTAGAAAATCCACTCACTGCAGCAAGTACCAAGTTATATATATAGTTTTTTTGCTTGCTTGGCTGAAATTTGCAAATGCTGCTATCAAGTACTTTAAAAAAATTCCCACAGAGCAACAATATTCCAAGCAGGATTTGAACTTTCCTACTGATAATGAATTTTGGCAGCTCACATGCAACATTATAAAGATCATGCACTCAAGTTGATAGGGCTTAAGATGGGAGGCAATTCTTCTAGTAGCTAGCCTAGTATGAATGATGCAGTTCCATAAACTTGAAAGATTTAGCAAAAAGGTAGGGCGGCTGGTAGGCTAGGTAGATATATTCCATACCTGCTGCTGAGAGTGTCTGACAAGCATTGCAAACCATCTAGCTACTTTCCAAGCCTCGATTTGTGCTTCTGACATTTTTTGGAACTACCTAGCTACCTAGGTATAAGAAGATTTTCACTAATAAATTTTCAATATGCCTAGCCTAATTTATACATGTGCTGTTCACGCCACAAAATTTCAGCAATATGGAATGTTCCTGTTCCTATCAATCTATCATGCTGCCTAGATTAAGCTTTAGAAGTACTAATAAATGAACAGCAGAAGATAAGCTAGTACATGCACATATTGATATTGGTAAAAAGACGGTTAAAGACCTGAAGCTAGAGCATTGCATTCAAAGACCAAAGTCACCACTCACCACACAGCACTCGCCAACCATTGAATTGA
This sequence comes from Hyalella azteca, assembly GCF_000764305.2. Classification (NCBI taxonomy): domain Eukaryota; kingdom Metazoa; phylum Arthropoda; class Malacostraca; order Amphipoda; family Hyalellidae; genus Hyalella; species Hyalella azteca. The sequence goes on from NW_025947427.1 coordinate 145,387, forward strand.
TTGAATGAACATCAACGCATTTAGCATTATGAGACATGAATTAGCCTATGCTATGCAATTACTGCCATTGCCAATAGGGCCCAATACTGCAGTAGGCACTAGGCAGAAGCCAAACTAAATTCACCAATTGTCAAAGAGCTAGTTTAATTTGGTCAAAATTACAAAATTCAACAATTTTTACATTTACTAATAGACCTTACACTAAAATGCAATTTGGATGTTGCTTAAAAGTTAGCTTAATCTTCATAATTTTGATTGGAGGATGGTAATGATCAACATAAGACAGTAATCACGATGGCAAGTGATGCGGCAGCAATAAACAAGGGAGTGTTGTGTGCCAGGTGTGGTTGATGCAAGCTCGAAGTCGATGGACTCAGTTATTGAACCATCACACTTAGAATGACAGAACATAAAGACTAAAGGATTCCAATGAGCGAAAAGCATAATACTGTACTTCAATGATGTAAATGAAGCGAAACTTTACCTGTAAAAAGGTGTTCATAAATCTGAACGAGATGCGCTTTCGGCATGTACATGATGGCGGCTAGATGTGACTGCTATTCACGTTCTGAAATGATAAAAAATCTTTCTTTAGTCTCCACAAATCTGCCCTCAAAATGTAGAATTCAATTTAGTACAGCTTTAAAAGAACCATATTTAAATATTGTTTATCATAGCTAACAGTCTAGCATCAATACAAAAAATTTGTTTCAGTGAACTCACACGTTGTCCTTCACAGAGCTAGGAGAAGTAGAACTTGCCGTCTTGTTCTTCGACATGATAAGACCGCTTGCAGTAGACACAGCCAACGATTCTCGAAAATTGTGATTCTACTTTAGAGAAAACACAATTCACGTTTTCAAATATATAGTCCGAAGAATTTTAAATAAGATTAAAAAGTTATTTTGTAGCAAAAATTGACGTGAAATATTCTAGCCATTTGTTTTCAATTTTAACTAGAATAATCTTACTGTTGTTGAGAGAAAACAGTTTTTCGCAATGATAATCAATTTAAATTTTGCCTAATTATCACCACAATAACTTCAAGAGTTATAATTAAACTTTTAGTTTTTGGATAAATGAAACTGTTTAAGTACATTCTTAAAACGGATAGTTTATATGAATTATATATATATGTTGATGTGCGATCATGAGGACTGCTCCTCCGACTGGCGCATATAAATCATTTTCCGAGCAATTTAATGATTTATTTTTTTTAATTAGGCTCTGAGATGGAAATTCATCTCATTTGTATAGTAATGAACCCCATAAAATATACTGTCAATTATTTTGCTGGTACGGTACACTGAATCGACACTTCTACGGACCCGCCTGCGAACTCGCCTGCGATTTTACGGCCGGACTCTAAAATTATACACAAACGCAGCGCCAATGAAATATCTCCTAAGCTGATAAACGTAGCTTACTGAATCTTTACGCGTGTATGTTTCAAGACGTAATGTTGATATCTAGCCTGTGTGAATTCTTTCGATTTCGCCCTCGTTCTCTACTTATACGCACAAAAATACGCAGCGACCACGAAATATCTTCCAAACTAATGAACCGATGTAAACGAAACTTTGCATATACATACACTTCTGACCACCTAACGGTGATGTCTAGCCCGTGTGAATATTTTTGATTCCACCTTCATTCGCGAATCACACGCCTGTACGGCGAAATGACCAGCGCTTCTGCGGCGGATTTTGACAATTTTCGTCGACCATAAAATATCTTTTACACTAATGGATGTAGCTTAATGAAACTTTGCACATGTGTTCTCAGGACCTAGCAGTGATATCTAGCCCGAGTGAATTTCGCCCTCTTTCTCGACTCAATTGTCGCAATTGACCCTCGATTTAGCGCAGCCATAAGCGCTTGAAAAAGAATGTTTTTACTACAAATTAGTCTAGTAAATGAATTAAAGGATTACGGAAAAGTCTCCATTTCGAATAAATTCGTTAAGTGGATAGATTATTATAAGCTCAAGTGTAAAAACCATGGAAAAGAACACAAAGAGTAGAAACTAGAAATGCGTTCTTTATTTGATTCCTAAAAATATCACTTTCAATAACCATTGACAGCATTCTTTCAAAAAACCTTGAACGAATAAACTTTGCCGACCAATGGAGAGAAGCTCAAGTAACGCCATTGTTTAAGAACAGGTGACAAAATTAGCCCCGGTAACTATCATCTTGTCCGTCTGATAAGTGTTGTTTGGAAGGTAATGGAATCTGTTGTGACTTGTGAGGGATAGGATTATCGCTCACTTGACTCTTCACCATCTCATATCAGATTGTCAACAAGGCTTTATTGCCGGTAGATCCTGCACCAGTCGCCTTTTGTCTACGTTGAACGATTGGACTCGCCTTTTGGACGAGAGGGAAGTGGTAATCCAGCAGGTCCCAGAAGGTAATGCTAGTGGATGCAGTGTACCTCGCTTTTGCCAAAACATTTAACAGTGTTCCGCCTGAGTGACTGTTGCGTTAAGTGAAATTTTTGGGAATGGAGGGAAACGAAATTCAATTGATTAGAGATTCTCTAGTAGGTAGACGACAACATTGATTCGTACATTATCATCAATCTTAGGGAGCTAATTAGTCCCTCTAGTGTTTAGAGCCTTGGTGCTCAGTAAATCTATTTAAAACCTGGTGATTCCTTTGCATTTTTCGGGGCTTTTCCATATCTAAAATAACGTAGAGGCGAACGATAGTCTCCCTCCCCTGACGGTCAAGATGGTGTGAGCAACATGAATATTTTACGCGCACAAGAGAAATAAAAAATATAACCATCGTGACAGGGTGGCCTAGTGGTTAAAGTTCAGAGTACCAAGATTGGCGCAGAGAGGCGCGGGTTCGATCCCAGCTCTGTGCGCCAGTTTCTGGTCAGAATCGGCAAGGAGGCCGGGCAGATTAATATTATATATCCAAGTATGTGCAAAATCAAGTAATGCATAGCAGAAGTGGACAAAAATGGCAGACAGGCAGGATTTATCTCTAGCATGTGTGTGCAGCAGGCATTCTGTGCTGACCACTCAATGACAGTGGCATTTGACTACCTAAATGTGAGCAAATAAATTTTTACCTACAAGTTATAGCCACTATACATCATGTTAAACAATTTTTAGCGCATTTCCTCATTTACGGAAAAATACACTATTGTGCTTTGTGCCTGCTTGCCATGTCCGTCTGACTTCACATTTTTGTTGACGAGAAAATACACTCACTCTGTCACTCACTGCAGCAAGTACCAAGTTATATATATATTTTTTTGTTTGCTTACTTGGCTGAAATTTGCAAATGCTGCTAGGCTATCAAAAAAACTTTTAAAAATTCCCACAGAGCAACAATCTTCCAAGCAGGATTGGAAGTTGGAACTTTCCTACTGATAGGCCTAATGAATTTTGGCAGCTCACATCAGTCACATGCAACATTATAAAGATCATGCACTCAAGTTAATAGGGCTTAAGATGGGAGGCAATTCTTCTAGTAGCTAGCCTAGGTAGTAGGAATGATGCAGTTCCATAAACTTGAAAGATTTAGGTAGCAAAAAGGTAGGCTAGGTAGATATATTCCATACCTGCTGTTGCGAGTGTCTGACAAGCATTGCAAACCATCTAGCTACTTTCCAAGCCTTGATTTGTGCTTTTGACATTTTTTGGAACTAGGTATAAGAAGATTTTCACTAATAAATTTTCAATTAGCCTAGCCTAATTTATATATGTGCTGTTCATGCCACAAAATTTCAGCAATATGGAATGTTCCTGTTCCTATCAATCTATCATGCTGCCTAGATTAAGCTTTAGAAGTACTAATAAATGAACAGCAGAAGAAAAGCAAGTACATGCACATATTGATATTGGTAAAAAGACAGTTAAAGACCTGAAGCTAGAGCATTGCATTTAAAGACCGAAGTCACCAGTCACCAGTGACTCACCACACAGCACTCAGCCACTCACCAACCATTGAATTGATTGAATTAACATCAACGCATTTAGCATTATGAGACATGAATTAGCCTATGCTATGCAATTACTGCCAATACTGCAGTAGGCACTAGGCAGAAGCCAAACTAGATTCACCAATTTCAAAGAGCTACCTAGTTTAATTTGGTAAAAATTACAAAATTCAACAATTTTTACACTTAATAAACCTTACCCTAAAAATGCAATTTAGAATTTTGATGTTGCTTAAAAATTAGCTTAGCTAATCTTCATAAATTTGATGTGGAGGATGGTAATGAGCAACCTTATTATGCCAACATAAGACAGTTCACGATGGCAAGTGAAGCGGCAGCCATAGTGGCAAAGCAGAGACTTCTTTAGACTCTCCATCAAGTTCATTTTTGAGTCTTATAAGTAGACCAGTAAAGTATCCAGGGTACCAGCATTATCATACATAAGAAATTGGTTTAAATCTTGGGTAAATGAGGAAATTGAAAATGAACCAATTCTAAAAACTCTAGTTTGTCACTATGGCGGCAGCAATAAACAAGGGAGTGTTGTGTGGTTGATGCAAGCTCGAAGTCGATGGATTCAGTTATTGAACCATCACACTTAGAATGACAAAACATAAAAACAAAAGGATTCCAATGAGCGAAAAGCATAATACTGTATTTCAATGATGTAAATAAAGCGAACCTTTACCTGTAAAAAGGTGTTCATAAATCTGAACGAGATGCGCTTTCGGCATGTACATGATGGCGGCTAGATGTGACTGCTATTCACGTTCTGAAATGATAAAAATCTTTCTTTAGTCTCTACAAATCTACCCTCAAAATGTAGAATTCAATTTAGTACAGCTTTAAAAGAACCATATTTAAATATTGTTTATCATAGTTATCAGTCTAGCATCAATACAAAAAAAAATGTTTCAGTGAACTCACACGTTGTCCTTCACAGAGCTAGGAGAAGTAGAACTTGCCGTCTTGTTCTTCGACATGATAAGACCGCTTGCAGTAGACACAGCCAACGATTCTCGAAAATTGTGATTCTACTTTAGAGAAAACACAATTCACGTTTTCAAATATATAGTCCGAAGAATTTTAAATAAGATTAAAAAGTAATTTTGTAGCAAAAATTGACGTGAAATATTCTAGCTATTTGTTTTCAATTTTAACTAGAATAATCTTACTGTTGTTGAGAGAAAACAGTTTTTCGCAATGATAATCAATTTAAATTTTGCCTAATTATCACCACAATAACTTCAAAAGTTATAATTAAACTTTTAGTTTTTGGATAAATGAAACTGTTTAAGTACATTCTTGAAACGGATAGTTTATATGAATTATATATATATGTTGATGTGCGATCATGAGGACTGCTCCTCCGACTGGCGCATATAAATCATTTTCCGAGCAATTTAATGATTTATACTTTTTAATTAGGCTCTGAGATGTAAATTCATCTCATTTGTATAGTAATTAACCCCATAAAATATACTGTCAATTATTTTGCTGGTACGGTACACTGAATCGACACTTCTACGGACCCGCCTGCGAACTCGCCTGCGATTTTACGGCCGGACTCTAAAATTATACACATACGCAGTGCCAATGAAATATCTCCTAAGCTAATAAACGTAGCTTACTGAAACTTTACACGTGTATGTTTCAAGACGTAATTTTGATATCTAGCCTGTGTGAATTCTTCGATTTCGCCCTCGTTCTCTACTTATACGCACAAAAATACGCAGCGACCACGAAATATGTTCCAAACTAATGAACCGATAAAACGAAACTTTGCATATACATACACTCCTGACCACCTAACGGTGATGTCTAGCCCGTGTGAATATTTTTGATTCCACCTTCATTCGCGAATCACACGCCTCTACGGCGAAATGACCGGCGCTTCTGCGGCGGATTTTGAAAATTTTCGTCGACCATAAAATATCTTTTATACTAATGGATGTAGCTTAATGAAACTTTGCACATGTATTTTTAGGACATAGCAGTGATATCTAGCCCGTGTGAATTTCGCCCTCTTTCTCGACTCAATTGTCGCAATTGACCCTCGATTTAGCGCAGCCATAAGCGCTTGCAAAAGTATGTTTTTACTACAAATAAGTCTAGTAAATGACTTAAAGGATTACGGAAAAGTCTCCATTTCGAATAAATTCGTTAAGTGGATAGATTATTATAACTCAAGTGTAAAAACCATGGAAAAGAACACAAAGAGTAGAAACTAGAAATGCGTTCTTTATTTGATTCCTAAAAATATCACTTCCAATAATCATTGACAGCATTCTTTCAAAAAACCTTGAACGAATAAACATTGCCGACCAACAATGGAGAGAAGCTCAAGTAACGCCATTGTTTAAGAACAGGTGACAAAATTAGCCCCGGTAACTATCATCTTGTCCGTCTGACAAGTGTTGTTTGGAAGGTAATGGAATATGTTGTGAGGGATAGGATTATCGCTCACTTGACTCTTCACCATCTCATATCAGACATACTGTCAACATGGTTTTATTGCCGGTAGATCCTGCACCAGTCGCCTTTTGTCTACGTTGAACGATTGGACTCGCCTGCTGGACGAGAGGGAAATGGTAATCCAGCAGGTCCCAGAAGGTAATGCTAGTGGATGCATTGTACCTCGCTTTTGCCAAAACATTTAACAGTGTTCCGCCTGAATGACTGTTGCGTTAAGTGAAATTTTTGGGAATGGAGGGAAACGCAATTCAATTGATTAGAGATTTTCTAGTAGGTAGACGACAACGCGTCAGTATTATAACGGAACCGTATCAGATTGAGCATCAGTGCGCAGTGGCGTGCCACAAGGAAGCGTTTTTTGGCCTATTTGTTCGTTGCTTTTATAAACGATCTGCCAGAAGCAGTGTCCAGCATGTGCTTCATGTATGCCGACGAAACAAAAGTTTATAATACAGTAAATGAAGCGTCATTAAAGCGCAGTTGCAAGATGGTCTTGACTGTTTCGTTAACTGGGATAATACGTTGCAGCTTCGTTTTAATGCTGTCAAGTGTTAAGTAATTCATCTCGGGAAGAACAATGAACAGAAAGATTACAGTATGAGAAGACATGGTTGCAAAGAGAGAGTAATGATTGAAAAGACTGGTGTGGAAAAAGGTTTGGGAGTTTAGGTTGACAATGAGCTGAAATTTTCTAGGCAAGGTGATACGCCATGTAATAACTCCAACAAACTTCTTGGACTGAGCAGACGTTCAAAAGTTGTTATATGCAGAAGCGATGAAGCAGTTGCTTGTTGCTGTCATGCGCCCGAATCTAGAGTTTGGAAACGCCGTGTAGTCACCGAGACTTGAAATGACAAAAATTTAATATAGAGTGTTCAAAGACTTGCAACAAGGGCTTGAATTGATAATTCCAGGCTTGATGGGCAAGTCCTATAAAAAAGATTAAATAATTTGAAACTTCCAAGAATCTGTTATCGTTGTCTGCGTGGGGACCTCATTGAAGTATACAAATATACTCATGGCTTATACAAGGTCCCAGAAGGATTACTAGAATTTGAAACAAGAACCAACACCAGGGGCCACGGCTATAAACTAAAAAAACAGCGTTGGAACACATCCATGCGACAACATTTCTTCTCGCTTCGAATCACCGACATGTGGAACAGCCTCCCTGATTATATTGGTGACGCTCCGAGTATAAAGGCGTTCAAGAACAGACAAGATAAAGTTATTGAAAAATATATGTTCAGACTTGAAATGCCTAGCACCATATCGAACCCAGTTTTTTTTATAGTCGGGGTTGAGACTTGTGGCGACAAATGCGCCGTTCAGCCTGTTCTCTGTCAGAATCGAACCCAGTGGAAGTCCAGTTACTATTTCAAACTATCGTCAGTCTGGAAAAGATCCGGTCAATTGACAAGCTTTTAGATCTCCTGGGAACAAGTCACGAAAAGTACAAGTTTCGGCGACAGGCCACATCAGGCCTACTTTTCAGCGTCGACATTACTATGTTATGTTATAACCTTCTAATTTTAGAATTGATTGGTGGAAATAATAAAAAGTTTTCACAAGATGACTTCTGTTAAAATTTGTTACATCATGGATTGCAACGAGACTACAGATTAAAAATTCTTTCAACGATTTGAGGTTAGACTTAAACGTCACTATGGGAGAATAACTTGAGTAAAACATGAGCATCAATAACGAGCCTTCCACTCCCCAAAAATTCTTTCTCCACTCAGAATTAAAAAAAAAATTTTTACCACATATTTGGAATTGAACATAATGACAGAAATTACCGTTTTGAATTGAAAAAAAAAATACTCAAACTAAATTGAGATTCAGGAATATAAGAAACCGTAAAAATAATCAACGTGTACTACATAGCCGATGACATTTCAGTTCATGGACGATAGCACGTTGACGAATTTCGACACATCTCGACGGTAAAGAGGTATAGACATAGTATAGTAGTATAGTATCTTCGGCATTAAATAAATAGGCCTGGATAGGCCTGTCGCCGATTCTTGTACTTTTCTTGACTAGACTGCCTAAATACAACATAAAAACAACATTGATGATTACCCATGTAATCTTATTGAGCTGCCACGCATTATAAAACATTTCAATAATTTGACGATGAAATGTCTCCTCTGGTACACTCTGGTGTATTCAGGAGCAAAGCGAATAAATTAGCTATTTAATTTTTAATTGCAATGCACATGCGAGAAATAAGAGCAATTAATGACCAATTACTGGCCATCGTTAAGCCTGTTTTCTTAATTATTCCTAAGCCCATCAAAAAACTTTTTAGCGCATTTTCTCATTTATGAAAAAAATGCACTAGTGTGCTCGCTATGTCCGTCTGTACGTCCGTCTGTCTGTCCGTCCGTCCGTGACTTCACGTTTTCGTTGACGAGAAAATGGGCTCTCTGTCACTCACTGCAGTGAGTACTGACTTATATTTTTTGTTCATTTATTAGAATAATTTGACCTAAAAAATTCTCAAAAACTCACAACAGTGTGGCTTAAAATAAGTTAAAACAAATAACAATGCAACCAGTCGTTATTTATTCGTACATTATCATCAATCTTAGGGAGCTAATTAGTCCCTCTAGTGTTTAGAGCCTTGGTGCTCAGTAAATCTATTTAAAACCTGGTGATTCCTTCGCATTTTTCGGGGCTTTTCCATACCTAAAATAACGTAGAGGCGGAAGATAGCCTCCCTCCCCTGACGGTCAAGATGGTGCGAGCAACATGAATATTACACACAATACCTAAGATTAACTTGCAATATAACTAGCAATACCTCTTCCGTTGATAGAAGGAACTGATGATTCAAATTGAACTGAGAAAGATTCCACTTACATTTAAATGTTTAAAATTAATCAATGCAAACATAATGATCTATTTAATATAATATTTAACTGTGATCTACCCCTTCAATATTCAACATAATGGAAATGCTCGTGAATAAATATAGAATAAATTATTAATTAAATAAATTACTATTAGGTAGTCAAATTTTGCTCATTCTTATCTACGCTCGCTAGAGAGCATTAACGCCTCATTCATTATTCTGATGAGTCTCGATGTTGCTGTTTAGAGTTTGTTGTTCTCAACAGTAATGAAAGCGAGACAAATTCAAATTGGAATTGGCACCATGAGCTTTTGAATACCAATTTTATAATTGAGTGCGTGGGTATATAAATTTTATACCAATTAAATTTTATACCAACTATTTTATACCAATTATTTTATACCAATTATACAATACCAATTAAAAATTTTATACCAATTATATAATACCAATTAAAAATTTTGTACCAATTATACAACACCGATTTTATACTTGAGTGCGTGGGTATATTCAATGATCGAACAGTTTGCTGGCGCTCATGTCCATATCCTTCAATAATAGCGGTTAGCGGTTTCAGCGTTTTTTATAGTTAGCGGTTAGCGGTTTCAGCGTTTATTATAGCCGTAGGCCTGTCGCCGATTCTTAACATCGCAGAACATTCACAGCATTTTGCGGTCTCGAACTCGCAACTCACTGCTACAATTCTGCTGTGCTTAACCGCCCGTCCTCCTCGCCGATTCTGACCAGAAACTGGCGCACAGAGCTGGGATCGCGGGATAAATAATAAATATAAAAATAAACAACAAAAAAAAAAATAAAAAAAATAAAATAAAATAAAAAAAGGGAGGATAGTTTCTAGTTTGCTCTTGTCGTATCCGTAACTCAATCCGATCGATTTCCAAGCTACATGTGTTTGCTCGCCCTAGTATAATATGATCCTGAGTTTGTAAGTTAATGTGTATGCGAGCGTATGTTAGTGTGTTTGTTAATGCCTTCATAGTGTTCTTCTAAATGATTTTGAGTGCGGGTCTGCGCGTATACAGTACGTATATTTGTACGGTGAGTTTGTTCTGTATGTGCGTGCGTTCTCAAGTTTACACGTGTGCAGTGTGGCTACGTTACACGTACTTTAGAATGTTTCTGCTAGAACAATTGTTTCTATGAAGAATAATATTATTCTCGCTTGTAATGACGCATATATACACTGTTAGAAAAAACGGTGAAAAAACGGTCCCACCGGCGTTCTAGTGGCCGGTCGCCCCGTGAAAATAAACTGTTTCGCCGTTTTTATAAGATGTTTTACGGATTTCTAGCGTTAAGTTAGAATAAAAACGGCGACACGGTGTTTCTTTTTACGTGCCGACCGGCCACTGAAACGCCGGTAATACCGTTAACGGTCATTTTTCTAACTGTGTATGACAGTCAAAGTTGAGTTGTGCATGAATCTCAACACGTGGCGAGGTGGCCGAGTGGTTAAGGCGTTGGACTGCTAATCCAATACGGTCTCCGTGCGTGAGTTCGAATCTCATCCTCGTCGAAACATTTTAGCGGACCGGCTTTCAAAACTGGCTAAGTGAACGTAAGTACTTACGCTCCATTTTCTTGTCTATGATTGGTGGATTTTGCTTGAAAGGCCGTCAATGATTGGCTGATGAACTTACGATCTCTTAACTTTTTTTGAAAGTATTGGCCCTGGGGACATACTTTCAAAACTCGCTAAGTGAACGTAAGTACTTACGCTCCATTTTCTTGTCTATGATTGGTGGATTTTGCTTGCGTGGCTGTCAATGATTGGCTGAAGGACTTACGATCTCTTAATTTTTTTTGAAAGTATGGACCCCGCGGATTGTCATGATGGCGCAATATGAGATAAATGAGTAATTTGTAATGTTGGTTTTCATTACTACAGAACTGCTTGCTTGGAGGAAGATTGGTGGTATACGTGTATACTCTGAGAAAGCCGCGTACGAAGGAATGAGGCTGACAACCATCTGTTGTCATCTCATATCGAACATCTTCTTACTCATTGAAATTTTTTCTCAACATAAGCTAATAGGGATCTGGTGACAAGAGAGTACCTACTCAAAATATCGAGTTCAGCAGATTATAATCATCTTTTTAATAATTTTATATATAATTACTGGTTTGGACTGGGATCTACCTCTTGCTTCATCACATAGCATAGCCAATGTCAATTAACTTCTGATTTTAAGCACAAATTTCAAAAATTTTGATTATAGATTAAACTCTTGATTTTAAGCACATATTTTATAATAGATACGTCGATGACACGTTCGTGATCTTCAAGCATTGCCCTCACGCGGGCCTTGCACTGTTTCACTAAAAAAATAAGTAATTATTTCGAGATTTACCGAATAGATGGCGTGTGATCAGTTACAAATTTGACTTAAATATACGAGATTGAGAGTAAAAATTTGCTGGAAATTACCCGTAAAATTACCAGGCATGTTTTAAGGTAAGCGCCGTTTTCAATTTCAGACGCCGCATCGCAGCGGCCGCCATTTAACACGTTGACTACGATTGCTTCATCTTGTACAATTATTTTATTTTTTGTACTTTTTTGAGCAGGGTTGCCAGACGGTCATTTTTTCCGGACAAATTCCGTGATTTAGTTTTTCTCAATTGCGTTGGCCGGCTAAAATTTATGTATAGGGGTACTTCCTAATTAAATTTTAAATACTGCAAAAAGAAAATAAATGAAATTTTTATAGCGGAACTTACAAATAAACTAGTATACATTGAATTATCGGCCTTTTTTGCCTTTTTTGTTCTCGGATTTGGCCAATTTTAGGCAACCTAGTTGGTAGAAATGATCAAAGTTCGTCAGTAATCACTGAGCGCTCGTGTTATTTATGAGGAACCCGGTTATATATGTGCTTCGTCTCCGGCCGTATGAAATAGAGTCGACTTAATTGGTTGGCGAGACGAGAGCTGCTTATATATACGTACTCGTGTTGATGAGATGAAATGTAACCACAAGTTTTTCAACTCAAGTTGTAGCTGGACTCGGCCACAAGTTTTCCGTTTCAAGTTGTAGCTGGACTCGGCCACAAGTTGTCCAACTAAAGTTGTAGCTGGACTCGGCCACAAGTTTTTCTACTCAAGTTGTAGCTGGACTCGGCCACAAGTTGTCCAACTAAAGTTGTAGCTGGACTCGTCCACAAGTTTTTCTACTCAAGTTGTAGCTGGACTCCGACGATCCTGCGTTAGCCAAGGGCCGTGGAATCTACAGGGAACTTTCTTTGACTCGTTAATTAGTTTATTTTGATAAGCGATGGCGGATGTTCTATAACATGCACGCTAATTATATAAGCTTTTAGTAAGTATTAATAAACTGTAGCACCTGCGTTTTCAAGTTTGAGTGCAGTTCTTGCAAGTTGAAAAGAACATGAAGAAGTTCAGGCTTCGTAACATACGGCAGTATGACCTAAGTAATTTGATAGTTAGTGAATTTTTATTCGTTCTTCATACTTAAACATTCATAATACTAGCTATGACGATTTATTAAGTGTAAACACCATATTAAGCATACTAGGACTTCACACAAAATGCTCACCAATAAAAAGATCAGCGCTATAAAATATTCCCTGCCAGGGATCGCGGTTGTCTCCGTATAGCGATTTGGTCGTCACGTGTCGCGACGCGTTCATCAGAACACATTGATTGTTCTCCTTCACTTCTACTGCTCTAATTTCTTTGACTTCATCGTGATAGAATAGAATAGAATAGAAGTGTCGGCACTGAAGAAATAGGCCCATGGCCTGTTGCCGATTCTTGAACTTTTCGTGACTTGATTCACAAGGGATCCGGCCTTTGGAACCCGATCTTTCCATAGCTGACGATTGATTGAGATAGCTGCTGAACTTATTGCCTGCTCCGTAATTTGCTAGGCATTTTAAGACTGATATTCATCCTTACATTTGTATAGTCATCAATTATTGTGATGAAGCGCCAAACTAGCAAGCATGTAATCAACTTGACAGCTAAATTGTTAACAGGATTTTGCCGATGTCTTCTTTTGGGCTGAAAATATATTTAATATACAGCTGCAGGCCTGCAGCTCAAGGTCAACTGACCACCTTACAAGAAAGCACTCACAGCCATGTACCTCATGTAATAATCTAGCTATAATTAATAAATTATAATCGAAAATTATCAAACGGGAAAATTAATTATAAGTGACATTATATACAGTATGGCGCACTCCGTCTTCTATGATGACTAAAAAGAAGTTACGCTAAAAAACGTAGAAGTTACTTGAAACACTTGCTTGAAGATGCAGAACCTCCCTAGCATGATGTTTTGTGTTTATTTATATCACTCTAGTCGTTCGTGGGAATGACTCATCTTGGGGACTTGAGTGACAAAAGGATAAATTTATTTGTTTTGTTGACATGGAAAGAGAATAAAGAGAATCCTTGCAACAAAAGGCTTTTAAAGGATATGATTTACAAGGAGACTTGGCACCACTGCAGCGCAGCAATGTAGTTGTGAAGTGTGGACTGCCCGCAGTTGCAAGCAGATAATGGAGATAGAAGGGTGAGTGAGAAATAGGGCTCCGGAACGAGCAGTTCTTATTGTGAATTTTCGTTTTTGCTGAGTGCGTGCAAGAGAAAATTATATTCATTTGCCAATTCCTTAAAGTCTCGACATCTAAGAAGTATTTTTGGCTGAAAAACCACTTTGAAGACTATGGGTATGGGAACGTCAACCTGCATGAGTGCGCTAAGAAACACATCACACTGCACACAAATAATTGTGAAACTATTATATAGATTATAGATGAATAATCAGCTACTGAAATAAAAATATGCTCGTAATAATCATACATTGATGTGAGCCTAACCTTAGCACAATTAATCAAACGAATTTACACATGTTAATGCGTCTTTAACACATCTTAAGGATCCGGTCAAATGAAACTATTTTAGATCTTCTGTGAACAAGGCACGAAAAGGAAAAGACTCGGCGACAGGCCACATCAGGCCTACACTCCAGCGCCGACATCACTATGTTATGTTATGTTATGTTATGTTATGTTATGTTATGTTATGTTATGTTATGTTATGTTATGTTATGTTATGTTATGTTATGTTATGTTACTGTCTCTTATACACATCTAGATGTGTATAAGAGACAGGGAGTGGGGCTATCTGCCCTGGAGTGGGGCTATCTGCCCTGGAGTTGGGCTATCTGCCCTGGAGTGGGGCTTTCTGCCCTGGGATGGTGCTCTCTGCCCCGGTGTGGTCTCCACTTTGGTGGCACCGTTCTGCAGCTCTTCACCCATTGAGAAATCTTCAGTTTTTTTCAAGACACCCAATTTTGTACCTGAAAACAAAATTCAGTCTAATTCCTTGAACCATTCTGACATGGGGCCGCATTGAACCAGTCTTCAGAGGCTCCCATAAATTCCAATTAAAGAAAAAAAAAGAAGACTGGAGAGTGCAGTGGGAGTACAACGGACGTGTGTAAGTTTTTCTGCCCATTTATCGACGTCTGACGACGAATAGTTAATTGAGATTATTGCCTTGATAGTTGAATTTTTCATTGCATTAATAGTTGAATCCGTCAAATTGCACAAAAAATGGATAAAATGCCCAAACGCAGGAAAAAGGAACAAGGTGATACTGCTTCAGTATCATCTGACTGCTCCGAGACCAACTCTCAATCTGCATCACTCTCTAAGCCTAATCTCTCTGGAAGTGCAATACTGACCTGGTCTCAAATGCTGCCTCTCAGCCAGTCAGCCTCAATGATACTGTCCTACCTACTACCTAGTGCAGAGGTCATGGTGCCAATCCATAGGTTATTCAAAAGAACCTGTTCTTATGTCATTTTGAACCGATCAACACTTCTTTATGGACCGATCGTAAAACACACCTTCACCGGCAAAAGCTTTCACACATCTGAAGAAGGTGAGCTGACAGCTACACTGGCCATGGGGTGTGGGTGGACCTAATTTGAATTTGAATGCATGCAGCGATTCAAATTCCTATAGACTGTGATAGACATAGTATACAAGTCATAGAGCCTAAATTTTTAATATCTATAAAAAAATGTACGTTTCTGCATGTATTATAATGCTGTTAACATTAGCAAACTTTTAATTATCTCTGATGCAAGAAATACTTGCTTAAATCATTTTATTTTCAATATAAGCGACTGGATGCAACAATCGGTTC
>NW_025947427.1:161123-169148 GCF_000764305.2 Hyalella azteca
CCACTATGCAGAGGGTGGATGCAGCGTCGGCAATATATGGATTTTTAAGCCCAAAGCGTCGCCGGCCATTTTAAAGATGCGTCGCCGGGTAATTTTTAATGAAAAGCCATTTACGCTGAGTAATGACGAACTATTTACAAGCCACAAACTTATTACAAGGTTGCATGCACGTGTTACCCTAAATAACTAAAATAACTAATTTTACCCTAAAAACAGTTCTGTTGTACAGCAAGTGTCAACTGAACAAGTAATAAAGCAGTCTGACCGCTCTAATGCGACCAAAACTATGCAATCGAAAAAATGTTGTTACATTTTTTGCGGGAACTCATCGCAACTGATTTCCGGACAAGCTTCGCTGCATCGTAATCAATCCAACGTACCGGAAACCTTACTTTTTTCTAAATAGTTGGCTAAAGACTGAGAAATATATTAAAAGCAAGAATTTCAATCTAAATGTGTCGGCAAGATCTTCTGAAGGCGAAAATTTTGCTGATAATGTGTCGCCGTAGGTCTTTAAATCTTCATTCACTCTCTGCACAGTGGGCAAAGCAGAGAGTTTTTTAGACTCTCCCTCAAGTTCATTTTTGAGTCCTATAAGTAGACAAGTAAAGCATAGTGGCAAAGCAGAGAGTTTTTTAGACTCTCCCTCAAGTTCATTTTTGAGTCCTAAAAGTAGACCAATAAAGTATCCTGGATACCAGCATTATCATACATAAGAAATTGGTTTAAATCTCGAGTACCTAAATGAGGAAATTAAAAATTAACTGATTCTAAAAAAGCTCTGGTTTGCCACTATGGGTTGAGGTAGGTACATGACATGGACGACTTACATGTTAACGACACTGTTAACACAGATATATTTGAGGGCTTCCTACCTAGGCTGGAAAGCTATAACAACAACCTTCTGAATGCCAATGATCAATTTGAATCTCAGCAACACGCATCCATGCCAATCCCAAATCATCCTGACTCCAACAATAAAGTAATTATCATAGAACCTGTTGCAGATCCTGATAGCCCTGGTGCTCACCCATTGAGTAAGTTCTTCTCTAATGATATTGCTATTAGCACAGCTCTGAGCTCTGGCTAAATCACCATTTGGTCAAGTGGGCATTAGCCACTTTACTAAGAACTCCAGACGCCAGCTCCTTGTGGTGACTGTGAAAGAGGATGCCCCTAATGATCTGAATCAACTTCTACGTGTAAATAAACTTGGCTCATGGAGTGTGAAGTGTTGTCTTCCTTTGAACCAGACAATGTGTTCTGGAGTCATTGGGCCATTTGGAGAGGACATATCTGATGAGGAACTAACAGCTGCTCTCAAGGAAGTAGGGCACAAGGATGTGAGCGCAGAGCGAATACTGAAAGGAAAACAACAAATTCGGACTTCCATGTTCAAATGTTATGTTATGTTATGTTATGTTATGTTATGTTATGTTATGCTATGTTATGTTATGTTATGTTATGTTATGTTATGTTATGTTATGTTATGTTCAAAATAGTGAATGCTTCAAAGTCTGTGACGTCATTGCACTTGTCTCGGAACGTTCCTGGACGTTTAGATGTCAATGGCAGTGTTTCCAGCATCAAGTGATGAATGTTAATGCAAATACAGATAGTATAGGCTACAAGCAATTTTCGAATCCCGTTATCCTGAAACTCGCTCATTATTAAAGCTTACCTATATGCTCACTGAAGAAAGGCATGTTCAAACTCACAGTTTACCTATAGAACATATCATTTTAACTTTACTCTATTTTCAAATTATCGAAAAATATTTAATGCGTATCAAATCACTTTTTATATATCAATTTTAACATCGAATTGCCAATTCGATGTTCTGCAAAGCCTTGCTATTTCCCACTATAAATAAATGATCAGGTACAGGCAATATCTCTGCACAATAAGTATCCTGGATACTCGCCCGAGCATCTCCAAAAGAAACTTTAGCAAATAATTATAAGATCTTATTAGTTTTCCATCTTAAACTAATGAATGTAAGAAACTAATTATCTTATTAGTTTCTTCCATCTATCGAACCTGGAAAACAGAAATCAAATTCGCATTTAATTTTAGAATTTTCCCCTCATTTTTTCTTTCATTAATTTCTTGACGATATGAATTAATGATCGTGCAATTACCACCGTAGCCAGCCCATTGACCATTAGTCAAACGTGCTAATATATATATTTAATTATATTATATATATTAATATAATATATTTAATATATATTTAGAAATATATTAAATTTAATTCAGGTATTGCGTATACGATTACAGCTCTGCAATGTGATCTTATACAATATTTTCTCGTGCGCTCTTACATTACAGTTACGGAAAACAACTATACCAAACTCGAGTTGCGCGTATTAAATGGTAAAGATGTTTCCAGAAATTGATTTCGGGACATATATCGTCCTATATCGTCCTGGCAGAGACCCTCCTGAAACCACACATGCATACCACATCAATACTCTGATTGATGGCATATATATACTGAAGTCATAGCGCAACCTATCTCCTGATAACACTTATCGTCAGTGATGCAACAGTCGTCCGATACCCTGAAAACATTGCAATATTGATAGTCAATACATTTTATTGCGTTTTATCCATAGAAAATAATTTTGATTGTGTCCGAACGTGATTGTAACATTTTTCATATCTATTTTATATGGTACATCTTTTCATTGGGGGGGGGGGGAGTTGGTGGCCTGATAAATATTTATTTATGGCTGTTATAAATTCAATAGTGACTCATGAATACCCTTATCTTGTTTTCAGATCGCAGGAGCGGAAGGAAGATACGCCTTTTCCGTCACCTCCTCTCAAGGTTCATTGGAATATTGATTGATATTATGGACTAGGTTATGTTCAACGATAGATAGATATTTAACCTTCAATGATAGTTAAATAAAATGCCGAATGTCCAGTAAAAATTATTTTCATAGTGAAAAGAGCTACTGATTCTGACATAAGAAGGGCTTTCAATTTTAATTTCATTTTATACGTTAAACGCTAATCATAATGAAGATTACTAACTACATCAGCGTTACGGCAAAAGCTTATATATATATACGTTGTTTCTTCACTACTTATAAACATACGCATGAAGCCACCACTTTTAATATTAACACTGTCACAACCATTAATAGTGGTATCATTACCACAATTGCTGATAGCACCATCAGAAAGTCAGCTCATATAGATCAGCTGCTGGAGAAATGGTGAAGAAAATAGTGAACAAAGTAATTTCCGGTGAAGGGAGTGGGCTATAAATAATCGTAGACTCAGCTGCTGAGTAAATAAACAATTGTAGACAAAATTGTACACAATATTATTCTGTTGAAGTATCTTCAAGATATCAAAAATAAAATATTGTACCTGAGTGGAGTTTTACTTTAGACTTGAACTTTCAGCTACGTATTTGTGGCATGGCAATCTGTAATGCTTGTGCCTAGTTGCTGGTGCTAATTATATGCAGTCAAATTTTAGTTGCCTGATTGTGAATAGAATGTCTGGTTCCTAATTAACAATTATACTATTATCAGATTGGCTTAACAACTAAATGCAGTTCTCGTAGACTGCAGGTTGGAGCGTCAGTCCATTGTCAATTGTTCAATGAATCGAAATAAATATGTTCTGAATATTTCAGGGATTTGATGGAGTTGGAGGCGCCACTCGTACGAGTGAAGAAGGCTTCGAAAATGTTAAAGAAACTGCCCCTGTGCCCATCACCGAAGACTTGAAGCCCACGGTAGGTGATCACTTTGTTACGAGGTTAAAAAGAAGAAACATTTTCTTAGCGTCTAAAGCAAGCTAATAAATAGTCACGACATTCAAGGGTGTTATGTAGTATAGGGGATTTTTTATAAATAGAACCTCTTGCAGTGTCTTACGCAACAACTAATCTCTACTCGTGCTGCACGGTGTTCACCAACCGTTGTCGGAAAAAATTAGCATATTAAATTATGCCTAATTGATCTGGATTTAAATTTATTATATATTTCATGATTAAGATACTGTTCCTTGTAAAGTTACTGAACTATCGTCACAGTGTACCTGTGCTGGAACTGCTATCTGCACATCAAAATATTGCGAGCTCATTTACATATATTATTCATTCCTCACTTCGAGTGAGTAATTTAGGGGCGTAAAATATTGTAAAAATTTTCAAGTTTCAGCGCTTCAAAACAAATTTGCAAGTCGTTTGAGTTATGTTAAATTGACTTAAAATATGATTGTGTTAATTAAATAGAATGATTTATATGACGGTATGCGATGCAGGAGCTGAGAGCCGTACAGCTCGCAACATTGTTTTAAGCTTTAAATAATCCGACATATCAATAATATTATTGATTCTACACACACATATTTTGCAGGCGAGTGAGAGTGAGCGTGAGCAAGCCGAACACTCCATCAACGTCCGCCGCGGGGATGGCACGAATTCGAGAGAAGAGGGTCATTATCCCGTGGAAGGTCAAAAGAAATTGTGCATTTTCAATTTTGAGAACTTCAAAAAAAGTGGTGCACGCAAGGGAAGTGAGGAAGATGTTAGAAAATTGACTTCGACCTTCCAACAAGTTGGCTATGAAGTAGAGCTGTATGAAGACCAAAACAAATCAGAATTTTTGGCCACCCTCTTGAAAATCAGCAAAAACGAAGAACTTGCGCGCAACAAGCTTTTCATTTTGGCAATAATGAGTCACGGGAGGCGATCTAACGGCCTGCAGTTCGTGGCTGCTGACGACAGGAGCATCAGCATTGATGAGGTCAGGTCGTACTTCAATGACCGTCACTGCCCTCAATTGAAGGGCAAACCAAAAATTTTTTTGGCAGCATTTTGCCGACCACTGCCCGAGATTCTTCAGAGTTCTTCAGAAACATCCATTGCTGAAGCTGATGAACCTCAGGGCGAGTTAGTGGAAATTGATGTGCCTCCAGCTGGAACCTTTCAACTTGACTCACAAGACCAGCCAAATGTCACTAGTGAATCTGGTGAATTTGAAACAGAAGCTACGAACAAAAATCTGGAGCAGGTCAAGCATTTGTTGCGCTGTACCGAGGAGGACTTGACACCAGATCAGATAGAAGAGATTTTAGCTATGCTCGATCCAGAGAGCGTTGACCTTCTCTTGCAAGCAGCCGCGTCGGGATGTGAAATAACTTCAGTTGTAAGCGTGGACAACTTAAACGCCGAACCACAAACCCAAAGCAACTGTGGCGAGCAGACCTTGCACAAGAATTATCCTAAAGACTTCAACGACATGATGACGCTGTACTCCTGCAAGACGGGATTTCGGTCTTCGAGAAACCGCCGCGTCGGCACGCGTTTCATAAGTGCGCTTTGCGACGCGGTTGCAGAAAACGGCTACCGTTACAATGTGGACAGACTTTACGCGGACATCGAGGAGAGAATGAGGGTAGACTGTCCGGACGACAGTGAGTCTCTTGAAACATTTGATCCAGACAAAGAAAGTTCGACGTTTAAAACATGCTATCTATTCTGAAGGATCAAGATATCGAACTTTCATATCCATAAAAAGATTTATCCAATAATATTTGAATTAATTCTTTCACGTTTTATGGGTTCGACGTTTATTTTGACGTGGGGTTAAATAGCTAATGTTGAGTCTACCAGAGCAATTAATTCAACCACAAATGACATCCAATTTTAAGT
Source organism: Hyalella azteca (assembly GCF_000764305.2). NCBI lineage: Eukaryota > Metazoa > Arthropoda > Malacostraca > Amphipoda > Hyalellidae > Hyalella > Hyalella azteca. The sequence continues at coordinate 166,804 of NW_025947427.1, forward strand.
AATTTGTTATTATACGGTATTGCATGATATCTCTTATAACCCGAAGCATGAGAATTTGCATCTGAAACACTTATATGAACTCAACGAACAACAAAAAATATATCTATACATAATCACATGTAATTGATTGAGTGCAGTATAATAATCAACAGTTGTCATTCGTACTCGGCATAGGAAAAGGGTGCGACGATTTAAGCTAAGGTGTTCATTTATTCGGCTCAGTCATCCATTCGCTGCCAGATAACGCTAGCTAACTCATTACTGCTTATTAAATACATACACTTATATAGTCTTTAACTCCCGCATCACTGCTAATGAATTATATACACTTATATAGTCTTTATTTGTTGTGGTTTGACGTTTCCGATAATTTGTAAGGCAATTGTGGTCCGTTGATAGCTTTTAATCACTGATTTATGTTTACTCCAAGGTTTATGAAAGATTAGTCGGTGTGTCATGTATGTTTACCACAAATTATTCGCTGCCTGCTGCAGGTTCAGACAATTCAGTTTAAAATCAAATTTCGATCCTGTTTGATTCATCAAGTATTAAAATAAATTAAAATGATGCGTCAAGTGGAGATCTAATCACTGTAAAAATTTGGTTTAACTCCACATATTTTGTTTTATGATGATAAATTTGGATGATAATTTTTTAAACTGAACTAATTAAATTGAGTTTCCTTATTAGCTCGAGAATTTTTATCATAATAAAAGGCTATGTTCAACTAGAAATAAAATTTTTATGCCGAAATTTGAATTTTTAGTCTCATTAACTTTGCCGCATGAGGCAAAGTCGGCCGAGTGCGCGTGAGGGCTGTTCATGGAGTGTGCGTGAGGGCTGTTCATGGGGCGTTCGTGAGGGCTGTTCATGGGGCGTTCGTGAGGGATGTTCATGGGGCGTTCGTGAGGGATGTTCATGGGGCGTTCGCAAGGGCTGTTCACGGGGCGTTCGTAATGGCTGTTCATGGGGCGTTCGCAAGGGCTGTACATGGGGCGTTCGTAAGGGCTGTTCATAGGGGGGTTCGTAAGGGCTGTTCATGGGGCGTTCGCAAGGGCTGTTCATGGGGCGTTCGCAAGGGCTGTACATGGGGCGTTCGTAAGGGCTGTTCATGGGGCGTTCGTGAGGGCTGTTCATGGGGCGTTCGTAAGGGCTGTTCTTGCAGTGTTTGTGAGGATTGTTTCATGTAGTGTTCGTTGGGCTGTTTATGCAGTGACGGTTGTTAATTAAACAGATTAGTTCATGCGGCTTGAATAAAAGAATAGTTCGTGAGGGTTGTTTATAGAATAGAATAGTTTGTGAGGGTTGTTAATAGAGTGTTAGTGAGGGCTGTTCCTTGCTCGACGTGCTCTGAGAGACCACGTTAAGTTAATCTTTTGTTGGCTCCGTAGTGGCGGATCACAAGTGAATTGCCGCGTGTTTTGCGGGTCGCCTGCCGTAGACCGGGTTGCCTGCCGACTGGAGAGTGGAGTCGAGTACGGGAGTTTCGTGGTACCCTGTCGTGGTGTTAGTCTCTGTGGCGCGTCCGAAATGAAGGTTGATGCGGGGGTTCTGTTCTAACCGTTGAGGCAAGAGGTTCCTTGTGCTGAGCTCCCGTGATAGTAGCCGGCTGCTACGTCATTGTTCTGGAACTATCTTTCTCGAACTTTGAAAATGCTCTGCTGTCCCGCTCCGAGGCGTTGAGCCGGCGAATGGTACGAGTTACGACCAGCTAAAGTGAAGTTTAACTCCTGAACACCTATAAATGCTCCCAGCATCAAACTGCAAAATTCGTTACAAAGATTTTAAGTTGCCTCCATGTGTGGTAGTGGTTAGTGCCCCCGGACCCACACTCAGGATGATGTATGTTTTCGTTGAATTTTCCCGCGCATTTTCACTTTTTTAAGCTATTGCTGTGCACAGTTGGTGCAATGTTATGAAAATTGATTATCTTCGCGCACGTGTTCGCGCAATCCCGGCCATCTTTATTTTAGAAGAAATTTTCTCCAAAGTCATATGGCAACACTGAACACCGTCTGTTTACATTTCGTATGTATAACAGCCGCAGTTTACGATTACCGTACGTTCCGTATCCAACAAGGCGGACAACCAGAAGAGTCAGAAGTAACCCGGACATGTCTTACATTTTATTATTGTCAGTTCGACTCGCGTAGTCAATATACTCGCGTATATTGTTGACTAAAATAGTAGAACTATTTTAGCTTTCTAAAGTACGCTGTACGGCGCACGGCGCATTTTTTTACCAACGTAGTACGGCGCACCGCGCAGGTCGTTAAAATGACAAAATAAATTCCCACGCACCTGGCACATCTTCCTGACCATGGCCCCGGACCCCGGTTTCGTGG
>NW_025947428.1:0-3777 GCF_000764305.2 Hyalella azteca
TTTATTTTAGGCATGTTTAAGGTAAATATTCTACAACAGTAGCATATATAAAGTATTGAGTCGAATATGCGTATTGTGATTGAAATAAAAACTAATAATATCTTTAAATATTCTAAATTGGGCATTTGGAATTTACGTCTCCTGCAACTTTATTCACGGTTTTTCTGGATTTTTAGTGTATTTGTGTTTTAAGTAATAGTATGCCTCTACCCACCAACTGACGCGTGATCTTAATGATTTGCTAACATGTAGCCAAAATTCTTCAAACCGAAATACATCCGATTTTTGCTATTTATTTAACTTTAAGTATAAGATCTTAAAAGTGAATGGCAATGGAAGGAGAGAAGCAGCTAGTGGTTGAACAGGTCATTAACATGACGGTAATGCGAAGCGATTGGGAAGAGATTGATGGGGACAGCGAAGCCCAACGAGTTTGGTATGACGAAGAGTTTCGTTTTAGGCAATACGTACTTCACGATAATACAGCATTTTCTCAGAATTATGTTTAGCACATACACAAATTTTCTGCGTATTCCTTAGGCAATTCAATTTTTACAAGCTTTTTTGGCTTTTTTGGCTTTTTTTTTATTCTAGTAAGACTACAGCATTGGGCTCGTGGGTTCTCAAACCCTGGGGCCATACTTTCAAAACTCGCTAAGTGAACGTAAGTACTTACGCTCTATTTTCTTGTCTATGATTGGTGAGTTTTGTTCGAAAGGCCGTCAATGATTGGCTGATGAACTTACGATATCTTAACTTTTTTTTGAAAGTATTGGCTCTGATCATTAGATAGAAAGCAAATTAGATCATGCATGGTAGCTATCTGAACTTCTACCCGCTCGCTCCAGGGTGAATAGAAAACACTCCTTATAACACAGCCCAAACAACAGCCATGGAAGAACGCTCAATTTCACAAGTTGCAAAAACGTGTTTTTGATAAGGTTTCTAGTCAAAAAAGTAAAAAAATGTTAATAAGCAGAAAATTAACAATATAATCATTTCAGAAATGAACTGTAAATAAGGTAACCTACAATAAATAAAAATTGCTAAGAAGGGGCAGTTCCGCATGTAGTTTACTGACAACAAGACTACCTATATCAGCTGATTCTTCTATAGAGTTAAGTAAAGGCAATTAAGTTGAAGAAAACATAAAAACAGTGGAATTAGGTTATTAGAAATTATTCTGTTCATTTCAATGGGTGAGGTAAACATGTGATGTTATGAGTAAAGTCTAGGACAACAAAACTAGGAACGCATAAGATTAAAAGGGCAAATATGTCAACGCTGACATTACTTCCAGAAACAAAGTTCAGGTGCTACATGACTAATTACAGTATCAACAAGTCGGGATAAAAATAGAACAAACTCGTAACTTCACAAGCTATTCTCATCTGATTGCCATATATAGCAACGGCAGCACGACTGCAATCGATGACCAAGAGTATAAGTCGGTTTTGCTGCCCTCCACGGCTGCAGCTGCCTAAAGCTGAGTGAAGTGAGAGCGGCAGCGCGGCAGAGCTAAGCATTTTACGTTGTAGGCTTTCTGCGCCGCAATTTCAGATAAAGGCGTCTGGCATCAAATTCAAGTTTGCAGAGGAGCTACAATTTTACAATACGTCTGTTGAGATTAAAATTTGTAATCGTATGCAGCCGCGTTTTTGCAAGAGAAAATATAAGGTAAATAGAATTGAATCCTGCATGCAAGGGTAGCGTAGAGTTTATTTCCATATTNTACGCTTAACGTACGTTTAATTACGCGTATATATTTCGTCGCAGTGTTCAATGCGTACCTCGATCACGAGCTACGCACCCAAATACCCAGGCATACGAGGGAGTCGGTATAATGATAACAATAATAATAATATTAATAATATTAATAATAACGATGATGATTGAATAATAACAATAAAGTAATAATAATAAGAATAATAATAATAATAATTATAATAATAATAACGAAAATGGCTGACATAGCGAGTATGACAATAATGCAGTAATAGGCACGACGCAAAACATACAACGATGTATATTATATATAAACTAGTCATACAAAAGCACAACATACCTGCAGCAGTTGAGGTAGAACTACAAGTTGATATCTTTCCGTGCCGGCCAGCTACAAGAGGTTAGGGCAGCTATGGCTATGGCGGTGTCGGCACTGAACTGAGATAGCAAGTTCAAGTCAACCAATTCCGGTCGTCAGCTAACTCAGGATAAAATAATCGGTCCTGAATACGTCCAAATAATAGAATTCAATATATTCGCCAGCTATATTATAGGAATATATATAATATTGGTTCGAGTTGAGTTGTTTAGAAGGCACGAGCGGGACTTTCCAGGAGGCGTGGAGCACCTCTGCTGCTAACGCTATGATTGTCGGGTCAACGTAGGCTAGTCTCGTTACTTAATTCAGCGTGAATACATTATAGAGCGAATTTTATAAATATCACAAATAATTCATCGTATGTGTAATATAGAGTGTCATGCAGCTTTATAAAGTCGTCGATATTTTTTTTCACACGACTATGATAAAGTGAACTAGAATACCACGTTTTCTCCGACCTAATTTTCCAAATCTCAACACGTTCGACATACTTCAATACAATGAAAACAATAACCTAACTAGCTGCTCCCCGATATTCGGCTTGCAATAATCGAAGCGTGCAGTGTTCTCCAATAACCAGGTTAAATTTTCAAGTGACACTTCAAAGAATATCTCAAAAACTTCTTTAACTCCTCAGTATGAATTTAGTGAAATATCGTAGGTAAAATAAATAATTCTTCGCAGCACACAAAATATGATTAAGTTGCAGAAATAACGAATTTTCACTTCAAGGAGATTTTATATAGCGAGGGCACGAGCGATGTAGCGGCAGAGCAGGAGCGACACACCACCTCACAACTCGACCGCAGGCGGGCAACTGGAGCTGCACGCATGCCCGGCAGGGGACCTCGGCAGCGCACGCACGCACGCACACACACACTCACGAGCGCGTTCGTACAGAGCACGAACTGGTGCACGTACAGAGCACGAACTGGTGCACGTACAGAGCACGAACTGATGCACGTACAGAGCACGAACTGGTGCACGTACAGAGCACGAACTGCTGCACGCATAAACCAGCAGTCAATTATTAAGGATCATAAAAATATCCCTAGCCTGATTAACAGCCATGTTAATCAAATAGCCAATTCAAGATAAACGAGCTAGAGTAGCATTGATTATTCAAATCGCTACAACAATAATTCGAATTAATTATTGGAAACAGTATCACAATGAAAGCAAGACAATAAAAGCCAATAAAGGCATACACAAAATTATAATATATATTTAATATACGCTGCATATTTATTATTCATGAATTATCAAGAAAACAAACATATAATGCAGTAATAATGTATATAATAATGTTCATAAATCTGTTGTACAGCTGACGAATGAGAAGTTCTCAGCTACAATGCGTTGATGATAATATGATTTGCAGGGTAGGTATATATGAGATATGAGGTCACTCCAGCGCCCTGAGGTCACTCCAGCACCCTGAGGTCACTCCAGCGCCCTGAGGTCACTCCAGCGCCCTGAGGTCACTCCAGCGCCCTGAGGTCACTCCAGCACCCTGAGGTCACTCCAGCGCCCTGAGGTCACTCCAGCGCCCTGAGGTCACTCCAGCGCCCTGAGGTCACTCCAGCACCCTGAGGTCACTCCAGCGCCCTGAGGTCACTCCAGCGCCCTGAGGTCACTCCAGCGCCCTGAGGTCACTCCAGCACCCTGAGGTC
>NW_025947428.1:4138-11760 GCF_000764305.2 Hyalella azteca
CACAAGCAGGAGTGGTGCGCAGGTCACAAGCAGGAGTGGTGCGCAGGACACAAGCCGGAGTGGTGCGCAGGACACAAGCCGGAGTGGTGCGCAGGACACAAGCAGGAGTGGTGCGCAGGACACAGGCAGAAGTGGTGCGCAGGACACAAGCAGGAGTGGTGCGCAGGCCACAAGCAGGAGTGGTGCGCAGGCCACAAGCAGGAGTGGTGCGCAGGACACAAGCAGGAGTGGTGCGCAGGCGACAAGCAGGAGTGGTGCGTAGCAGCAGCAGCTGTAGAGCAGAGGAAGCAGATGGCATCTGCACAGCAGCACGCGGCTGTGCACCTTCTGTGCACCAGCTGTGCACCAATAAAGTGATAAAACACAGCTGGTGCCACGGAGCTAGCAGGGAATGAAGCTTGTAAAAGATGAAGCGTCGATGGAAGAGGGGAAGATAAACTAGAATGATATTAATTAAGTGAACATATGAAAGAAATTTATAGAAAGTAGACAAAGGGGAAGTGAGGATGAAAGAAGAATAATTGAAATTAGAAGACGACTAAGCGAAGCCAAAAGATGACAAAGTACAGTTCGAATAATTGTAAATTAAAGCCAGACGAAAGAAGAAGCGATGCGAAAAGAATAGAAGTAAAATTAGAAGAAGGGCAATGAGGCAAGAAAGAGAAATGAAATTAGACAAAGCTGATGAGTGAAGCTGAAGCGAGGAGCTGAAGCGTGAAGCCGAAGAGTGAAGCTGAAACACAGCAGAGATACGGCCAGAAAAAAACTAGCAACTCGAGCGTCCGCTGGAGACACGCCACATGCGCTGTTGCTGCTGCTGTTGCTGCTGCTAGTGCTGCTGCTTTTGTTGCTGTTGCTTTTGTTGTTGCTGCCGCCACCGTAGCATTTCTCGTCGTAATGATGTGAGGTTTAGTTCAAGGTTCATCGTATAAATAAGACCTATTCAGTCAGTCTACGTCAGACCAATTCAGTCAGTCTACGTCAGTCCTATTCAGTCAGTCTACGTGGCTGGGTGGCCCAGTGGTTACAGTTCAGAGTACCAACCCTGAGGTCACTCCAGCACCCTGAGGTCACTCCAGCGCCCTGAGGTCACTCCTGCCCCCGAGGGGAGCTCGGAACAAGAGGTGAGGGGAGGTCGTTAGTGTGCCAGGGGCTGTAGGAATCCCTTAGCTTTCATGCGTTTCTTTTTTCATTCCGTTTTTTCCCCTCGGTTTTGGATTAGTTTAGCGAGGGTCGCGGGAGGCCAGAGCTCAGGTCAGCTGAGGGCAAGCATAAAACTTTTACGGAGATCGATTGGCATGGAAAAGCTGCAAAAGAGGGTACAGGTGAAATAGATGGAAAAGAAGGGAAGGGAGAGAATAGTAAATTTAAAAAAATGGGCTACATATGAATAAGGTGGAAATTATTATGAAGAGAAAAGAAAATTTCAATAGGCAATGAGATGCAAAAACTAGATTACTACTGAAAAAAAGTCTTGGTGAACGAAAGAAAACAACACAAGATCAACAATTATGGAAATCAAGTGAATAAAAAAGGTGTTAAATTTTCGAAGAAGAAATACGGCGAGCGTCGCAAGGAAGGAGTGAAGAAACATGAAGGCAAAAAAGAGCAACAAAAGAAGTGAGGCTAGCGCACCGGCGGCAGATTTTGGGAGGCGGTCGTTAAAAATTTATGAATCAGTTATTGCAGGTTAATATGTTCAAACGCTAATCTGCTCAACTACTTATTAAAAATATAACATAATTATTATTATTATTATATTCAACCAGCGCACATGAGTGGTAGACGCTTGTTGGTACCATCGACAGGACAAGGTAGGCACCAACTACCAGCGAGGTCAGTAGATGACAAAGTTGTTCGCAGCAGCCGTCACTCAAAGTACACACAATTACACAGCAGTACACAAGCAGCAGCTCTGTATACCCTCACCTACACATGTGTGGCAGTAAGCAAGGGAACCCTGGGCAAGTCCTGAGACAGGCTTACCACTTCGTCTTCATTTCCAACACGGGAATTTCATCTGGGTTTATGAATTTTTAAACTCAAATTCTTTTGTGCATAATGAATACAATTTACGTTGCAGTTTTGAAATCCATGGCAATTAATTTCGCTTTTCAGGCTTGATGAAATGATAATAAAATAAAACAGAAAGCAAGAACAGCGAAATATTAGAGTGATGGGACGAACGTCGTTAGAAGAGGTCAGGTTGGAATGTTTAAGATGGAAGCAAAGATCAAGGAAGGCAGCCCTGAAGATGCCTGGTGAAGGAAACAAGGAAGAAGGCCTTCAAGAAGGCAGGATATGAGCGGAAGCGCAAGGGTCGCCCTGAAGGTGAGGGTAGACGTGATCATGCTAATGGTAGGACCGACATGGGTATCTTCCCTCCATACTCCTCCCCTAGCTCTCCTCGGTCAATGGAAATACTCCTCCATGTCTACAGGCACAGATACTGTAAATCATGTCAACAGGTATAGCAATGGTTGTACATGCCAACAGGTATAGGAATGATTGTACATGCCAACAGCTATAGGAATGATTGTACATGCCAACATGTATAGGAATGGTTATACATACCAACAGGTATAGGATTGGTTGTACGTGTGAACAGAAAAGGGAATTGTCGACCATGCCAACTAACACAGGAATGGTTTCCCTTCCTAACGAGGAGAGAAATGGTTTCCCATACCAACGAGCATAGGAAGGGTTTCCCTTCCCAACGAGGAGAGAAATGGTTTCCCATACCAACGAGCATAGGAGTGGTTTCCCATACCAACGAGCATAGGAATGGTTTCCCTTCCCAACGAGGAGAGAAATGGTTTCCCATACCAACGAGCATAGGAATGGTTTCCCATACCAACGAGCATATATATATATAGGAATGGTTTCCAATACCAACGAACATAGAAATGGTTTCCCGTACTGACGAGCAGAGGAATGGTTTCCCATACCAACGAGAATAGGAATGGTTTCACATACCAAAGAGCATAGGAATGGTTTCCCAAACCACGAGCATAGGAATGGTTTCCAATGCCAAAAAACATAGAAGCGATGCCCATGCCAACTGGTGGAACAATGGATGCCCATGCCAAGTGGCAGGAAAATGATCGTTGATGCCAACAGGCACAGTAATGGTCACATCCTATAGAGAAAAGGGTACATTACTCGACCAACATAATTTGCGGAATTGACCATGGGACATTTTGACGAATTTTGCCAGAAGCGCACCGAATATAAATAGGCCACGAATTTCCTGCGCTAATCGTGAATTTTCACCAGCACAAATTCACGTGAATCGTGAAAGAAGGCCGTGAGTTTTTTCTGTGCTGTCAAAAGACAAGAAAGAAAGCAATGCTTCAATGAAAACCCAAAAGATGGCGTAGTCGTTGGTCTGTTTCAAGTCATCTGTCTCGATTGGAATAATGATGTCTAGTGTTTTTTATATCATGTATCTCGCCTAATAATGGTACGATAGAAGCTAACCGTGAGGACTTTAAAAAGTGTCTTAGTTCAACAATAAGATGCGTTCAACAACATACAAACCATACATGTTACTTCAACTTCAATATTTGAAGTTAAATTCAAGGCACATGTCAACAAAATACGAGTGAATCGAAAGACCACTTTTGATTTTGTGTCTCCATCGTCTAAGTATTCAAGCCAAAATTTATGGATGAATTAACAATCGCTCACGAATAATTTGCTCACTTGAGCACTCTGTATGACGCGTTGCTAAGCTTTGAAAAACAATTCATGGGCCAAGCTTTCTTCGTGGAAGCGAAAGTTTAAATGCCACAGCATCTGCAAATTGAAAGGAAATGATACGAAGAGGAGAAAGGAACAGGAAGCTGAGGATGAGCTGGGGAATAAAGCATTCCCCACGAGACCTCTCAACCCGCCGTCGTTTTATGGTGGGAAAGCTCGAGGGGAAGCCGAGGGGAAGTGGAGGCATGCATGCTAAGGGAAAAAATTACGAGGGGAGATAAAGAGCGCAAGGGGAGTTCGCGGGCACCGAAGATAAGAGAAAAACCTTCGAAGGAACAGCGGACGTGAAAAACACAAGCAGAGAAATATGGATATGCAAATTGAGAGGTTTTAGTGCAGCATGACTGACGTAGGACGATGAACTATCGCTTGTTGCAGCGAAGTTCTTCCGTTATTTGGAATACAGTGCGTGAGTAAACGATGCATGAGCGGGCCACCGGGCACACGACACACAAGTCGGGCAACCGGGCACACGACGCACGAGTCGGGAAACCGGGCACACGACACACAAGTCGGGCAACCGGGCACACGACACGCAAGTCGGGCAACTGGGCACACGACGCACAAGTCGGGAGCCCGGGCACACGACACACAAGTCGGGCAACCGGGCACACGACGCACAAGTCGGGCAACCGGGCACACGACACGTGGAGGAATGTATAGGAGAGTGTAAGAATGATAGAGGGGTGAATGAAGACGGAGAAGCATGGAGATTTTTAACCATGGAGATCAAGTCTGTCAGTTCTGATTAATATGAAATTTAGTGATTATTAGAAGCGCCGTATAATCAAGAGTATAAGCGCCCTACAGCCAAGGCACCTAGCTAGAGTCATGTCAGTTGCTCGCTGTTTGGTACGCGTCAACGAAGAGCCTATATCGCAATGGTGGTCTGCCCGAGGTCGTGGTTTTAGCGAGATTGTGGTCTAGTGAATATTGAGGTCTTATCGCCATCGTAGTCTTGACTATATCGTCTTTGGTCGCCATTGGGTCTTTTTGATATCGTAGTTTTTCGTCATCGAGTATTTTCGATATTGTGGTTTTGTCCAGATTGTGGTCTTGTGTAGATCGCAAGGCTACCTAGCAGATCGAGTGCGTGAACGTGCATCCTTGCATGCAGACGTCACGGTGAGCATATGTGGTCTGTTTCCACACCCGCAATATGTGGTCTGTTTCCATACCCGCAATATGTGGTCTGTTTCCATACCAGCAATATGTGGGCAGTTTCCACATTCTGACTACGGAAAAAAATACCCGATCTCCCCATGTATCTCCGGAGACCATATCAATGTCCAATTTTCGCTCCCACATCTCCCCCTCCCCCTCAGGCCGTCACGTGTCGCGCTACACGTGCGTAGCGGCGCTGGTATAGCGACACGTCGAGTCGCCATTTCCATCGTCCGATTGCCTGCGCAGTCTGCAAATAATTCAGGTTATTCCTAACCTGTAACAGATAAACTTGAGAGCCCGCGACTAACATTTTTCTTTAGCACAGACACACATCGAGTAAATATAAAAAAAACAATAATTTGCTTCTACGCACCAAATCCGAGATAATGGTATGAGTGGTATATTAATAAAGTTTTAATAATAACGCATTTCAAGCTGATTTTACCGAAATGAAATTTGTCGAACACTTGTTATGATGACACCGGATCGTTCAGCGTGCAACACCGCATTTGATATTCAATGTCTGAAAAAGCAAGGTCGAATTGCAGTGCGTTTGTCGACGTTAGATGTAAAATCTGAGAAAACGAGAGCTAATTTAGTCTTTTTTTGTAAATAGGCATTGCAAAACACAATTTGACAAACAACGTAAACACAAAAAATGCCTAATATAAACTTCCCTCTGATTGTGAACAAAATATTCGAAATTTATGGTGACCATAGAATGTCATGAAGCCATCGCAGCACAGCGGTGCCAGCAATGAAAAATATTGAGGTATGGCAAGGTAAGTTGCGATGTCTATGCAAGATTGCAAGCTCCTGCATTGCTTATGATCATCTCTTGATGAAGCTTTGAAATAAATATAACGACTTAAATAGTAGTAGTGAGGCAGAGATTTCTAGTAACGACTTATATATCTACTTCCGGAATGTGCAAGTAGATGAGAATAAATGAGTGTGGAAGATTAGAATGAGAAAGGCTGAAGAGTAACGGGAAATGCTGATTGAAGCAATTAGGATGGACTATATGCAGGTGAGGAAAATATAAAGCGAGTTAGGGTGAGAAATCCTACGACGTATCCTGTGAAATATAAGGAGGTTAAGTTGAGAAATCCTACGATGTATCCTATGAATTATCGAGAAGAAACAAACAGATTACGGAAGAAGGCGGAGTAAAGAAGCGAGCTGATGCATGGACGATGATAATTACTGGATAAAAATTAGCAAATGAGAGTAAAATTAGAAATTAAATTGGAAATTAACGCATGGAAAACAAGAGAGGAACTAATTAATACATAATTACATAATTAGCATTAAATTAGAAATTAGAAATGAACGCAAGGAAAACAAGAGAGGAGCTAATTAATACATAATTAAACAATTAACATTAAATTATAAATTGGAATCTTACGCATGGAAAACAAGAGGAGCAGGCGAGGGAGATGATGAGGGGAGAGTGGGGCTGTAGGAGGGGGAGAGGGGCGAAGAGGGGATGTTAAAAGAGGAGTTTACCTCAGAATAAGAGAGAGGAAGAGGAGGGGGTTTGGGGAGGAGGCAGGTTGGATGAGGGAAGGTGTGAGGGAAGGAAATAAGGAAGAGGTGAGAGAAGGGTGCAGTGGAGGGGGTGGGGTGCAAGAGAGGGGTGCAGAAGAGGGATGAGCGATGGTGGGGTGAGGGGCACAGGTGAGAAAGGAGTGCAGTGGAGGGAGGGGGGAGGGGCAGAGGGAAGGTAGAGGGAAGGCGCTCGTGGCGCGTTGCCATCAGCGGTTGCGGAATTTCCTGAGCGCCAGCCAAGCGGCGATGGCAGGAGTGCAACTAATGGCAGTGAGGGTTACTAACGCCACTAATGGCAGTAAGGGTTACTAACGCCACTAATGGCAGTAAGGGTTACTAACGCCACTAATGTCAGTAAGGGTTACTAACGCCACTAATGGCAGTGAGGGTTACTAATGCCACTAATGGCAGTAAGGGTTACAACCGCCACTAATGGCAATGATGGTTACTAACACCACTAATGGCAGTGAGGGTTACTAATGCCACTAATGGCAGTGAGGGTTACTAACGCCACTAATGGCAGTAAGGGTTGCTAACGCCACAAATGGCAGTAAGGGTTACTACCGCCACTAATGGCAATGAGGGTTACTAACGCCACTAATGGCAGTAAGGGTTACTAACGCCACTAATGGCAGTAAGGGTTACTAACGTCACTAATGGCAATAAGGGTTGCTAACGCCACTAATGTCAGTAAGGGTTACTAACGTCACTAATGGCAGTAAGAGTTACTAACGCCCCTAATGGCAGTGAGGGTTACTAACGCCACTAATGGCAGTAAGGGTTACTAACGTCACTAATGGCAGTGAGGGTTAGTAACGCCCCTACTGGCAGTAAGGGTTACTAACGCCACTAATGGCAGGGAGGGTTACTAACGCCCCTAATGGCAGTGAGGGTTACTAACGCCCCTAATGGCAGTAAGGGTTACTAACTCCACTAATGGCAGAAATGGTTACTAACGCCGCTAATAGCAGTAAGGGTTACTAACGCCACTAATGTCAGTAAGGGTCACGAACGCCACTAATGGCAGTGAGGGTTACTAATGCCACTAATGGCAGTAATGGTTACTAACGCCACTAATGGCAGTGAGGGTTACTAACGCCACTAATGGCAGTAAGGGTTACTAACGCCACTAATGGCAGTAA
>NW_025947428.1:12131-22344 GCF_000764305.2 Hyalella azteca
GTACGCAACAGCGTCACGGTGCAGTGTACGCAACAGTGTCACGGTGCAGTGTACGCAACAGTGTCACGGTGCAGTGTACGCAGCAGTGTCACGGTGCAGTGCACGCTACAGTGTCACGGTGCAGTGCACGCTACAGTGTCACGGTGCAGTGTACGCAACAGCGTCACGGTGCAGTGTACGCACCAGTGTCACGGTGCAGTGTACGCAACAGCGTCACGGTGCAGTGTACGCACCAGCGTCACGGTGCATTGTACGCAACAGCGTCACGGTGCAGTGTACGCAACAGTGTCACGGTGCAGTGTACGCAGCAGTGTCACGGTGCAGTGTACGCAACAGCGTCACGGTGCAGTGTACGCAACAGTGTCACGGTGCAGTGTACGCAGCAGTGTCACGGTGCAGTGCACGCTACAGTGTCACGGTGCAGTGTACGCAACAGCGTCACGGTGCAGTGTACGCAACAGTGTCACGGTGCAACACTTCGTACGACACCAATTAAAGCGCAAAAATTCTTCGTTTTCAACTGAAAAAATTTTTGGCCGTCATTAAAAACTCGGAGCGCTATGCGGGACGGAACATAACAATTCCTAGTATCTACGACGAAAGCTTTACAAATTATAGACAAACTAAGTAATAATATGAACTAAAAAGAAACAAAAGTTAGATAAATAAATCAATTGATGTCACTGGTCTGGTCTGGAAAATAAGATAAGATATCATCATAAAATGATAGTGTTTGATGAGGTTATTTGCTGATGATGGTGATTATGAGACATCATGGAGATAATGATAATAATTATTGTGACGACGACTGAGCTGCATTTTAGAAATATTGAAGTAAGATACATTCGGTCGGAAAATAATTCCTTTTTTTTTGCATCGACGGTGACTGATTCGTTTGTTTATGTATCACCGTGAATGTGTATGGTAATCTCATGGTTGGCCGCCTCTAGCGCAGACATGAGATTCATGCTTGAGGGAGGGGCCAAAAGTTGGCAGCAGTGCGCCAGCGGAGTGCCAACTGCTGCGCTGCTGCTGGTGCTACTGGTGGTGCTGGTGGTGCTGCTGGTGGTGCTGCTGGTGGCTGTGTTACTGGTGATGCTGCTAGTGGTGCTGGTGGCGGTGTTGCAACAGCGCAACAGTACTAGCGCCAGAGTACCGCTGATGTCCCAGCACCATGAACGCAGTGTCCAATCCGGCCACTCAAAAGCCAAGAAGCCAGCAAAACTCTCGCACCAGCGAAACCAGCGGCCAATGAAGCCTCTAAACTTTTCTTGAACTCAGTGCCACGACATCACAAGTCTTCAGCACTCGTCCATCTTGCGCCTGTATACCAGCGGTAATATTTAACATAGGGGGGCGCTGAGGGCGGGCATATAATTGCACAAAGCTGCTTACAAAGGAGCTGAAAATCCCATAAGCGCTGCAAGTGTCAGCTCAAAATCGCTTGGTCAGTCACTTGCAGCACCAAATTACCAGGTGTAATCAGGCCAGCATGGAGGCCTATAAATGGCATAACGAGCTTGTCCTATAATTAATCCCTTAATGAAAATGGCCGGTTAAGGGACGGCTGAGAAAAACGCCTCCATTACTTTAATAATAAGTTATTGGTCTGATAATTACAAGTAATGCGAGATGGGAACGTTGTGAGCGCTAGAGGGTCGTGATGGAAGAGCGACCCTCATCCCGCGACCCTTTACTTATGTGTGAGGGTACACGAGATTAGTGACTGCACGACGCGCAGAACATACGACGAACCTGTGGCTAAACTTGGTAAATTGCCTTGATGGTAGTTTAAAGGTGGACACAGCAAACATATTGAAACGTCAAACGATTGTTCAAGTCATTCATACAAAAGGCACACCTTAGTAAAAGAAAGCAAAGCGACAAGAACGGATGTATGATACACTGTATGTTCATCATAGAACGTTCATCAGACGTCTCCTGAGTGGACTTACATCAGACCTCCTATAAGAGATGACGTTCGTGAGATGTCCGGCAAAAGAGGACGTTTATCAGAGCAAGTCGGTAATTTGGCGGCACTTTGAGCGTCGTCGTAATTGGTCGCAAATTAGCCATCACCATTACGCCATTACGGTGATCACTAACGAGGGCTTAGGATAAAGCCTTCCGCTGATCACCTGCAGGCACCGAGGGAGGGGTGATAATGAGGGAGGGGAGGGAGGGGTGATAATGAGGTGAGGGAGGGGTGATAATGAGGAAGTGAGGGGTGATAATGAGGGAAGTGTGGGGTGATAATGTGGTGAGGGAGGGGTGATAATGAGGTGAAGGGTGGGGTGATAATGAGGGAAATGAGGGGTGATAATGAGGGAAATGAGGGGTGATAATGATGGGAGGTAGGATCCAACACAACATACTTATCACACCAACACAGGGAGCTGAACCTGAACTACTGGGAAAGGCTGAAACACCAGGGACTGTACTCACTGGAGAGGAGAAGAGAAAGGTATATCATACTGTACACTTGGAAGATGATAACCGGAATGTCTCCCAACTTTGAGAGTGAGACCTCCAGAATAGCGACATATTACAACGAAAGGAGGGGTGACTGTGTAGGGTTTCTTCCATATAACCGATCCGCGGCCAGAGTACAGACTATTCGTGAGGGATCACTGTCCGTGCTAGGACCGAGGCTCTTCAATGCCTTGCCAAAAGTGCTGAAAGGAGGGGAGTTTACCCTTGCAACATTCAAGAGGCGACTGGACAATTGGTTGAGAAAGATCCCGGATTGTCCAGTAATGGGAAACTACCCTCAGCAAGTGACAAGCAACAGCATCTTGCATCAGCTGGCCTATAGGAGGGCAAATAGACGGAACACGTCCAACGTTACATCCGGGACCCGAGGGCGGGGTGACCTGCCGAGCGACGACTCGGAGACGGAGGATGACGAAGGCGGCGCATCAGCGAGACCGTGGACTGAGAAGTCCTAAACTCATCATAAGGTCATGAGGTCATCCAAACATTACCTCAACACATCCAAACACTATGCCAAGACGAGCGTGGGGGCACAGATTTGGTGCCACAGCAGCTGCAAAGACGGAGGATGACGAAGGCGGCGCATCAGCGAGACAGTGGACTGAGAAGTCCTAAACTCATCATAAGGTCATGAGGTCATCCAAACATTACCTCAACACATCCAAACACTATGCCAAGACATCCCTATGCCTATCTTCCTCTCCAATGAGTACAGTCCCAGATGCTCCAACCTGACCCCGAAATCCAGCTTCCTTATCCCACTAATCCAGGACGTGAAGGTTGGTTCAACTGCCTCCAGTCGCCGCGCTCGCCCGCCTTGAGTGATACCCAAGATGACAGCAGTACGAGGGCTTTGAAGAGTGTAATCGTTGGTGCCGCATCTCTTTCTCGAAATGTCCGCCAGATCCACTACATCTGTTGTCTGCCTTTCGCAACTATCGTCGCGATTTGGTCAACAAAGGCAGCTTCAGTACTCATTAACACTCCAAGATCACGAACTATTCTCTTCTGAATTTCTGTGCCTTACGATGTCAAGTAGCGGTGCATGCAGCATCTCGACCTCTGACATCAACTCAGTACCCAATTACTTTGAAGCTAGTGCCGTTGTATTGTACATTATTCACTAGATCCAGTCATACAGGGTTAACATGTCATCCTGGAACCGCTCGCAGGCCAGGTTATTTGTGATCCTTATCTACATTCTTGTATCGTTCGCAAATGACGATTTGGATTGTGAATGCATGGGCAATTTCCGAGTCAAAGCCGGCGATGTGGATAGAGAAGAGGATCGGTCCTTAAGTACCGAGCCCCTGGCACTCATGCAGCTTCTTGCCCACGCTTCGCCTGATTTCGAGTTTCCAATTGCGATGACTTGTACTCTGTCATA
Source organism: Hyalella azteca (assembly GCF_000764305.2). Taxonomy (NCBI): domain Eukaryota; kingdom Metazoa; phylum Arthropoda; class Malacostraca; order Amphipoda; family Hyalellidae; genus Hyalella; species Hyalella azteca. The sequence goes on from NW_025947428.1 coordinate 16,012, forward strand.
AAGTGAGTTATGCAACCACTCTAACGCGCTTTCTCCTACCCCCAGCAGCCTTGGCTTCTAAAGGGCAGCCCATGCATGGTCAACTTTGCCAAAATTTTTCGCATAGTCCAGGTATACACGTTTAATACAGCTCCCTCCTCCAGTAGGGCCAAAAAACGATGGTGGTGCTTCAATAAATTTGACAAACAGGAGCGATTGCGCCGATAACCGTGTTGTCTAATTGTATAGCTCAGCCACTTCCATTTAATGCATGTACATTGTACAAGCCTTTTGACACTACCTTCTCAAACACCTTGATCACCCATGAGGTCAAGGTAACTGGTCTGTAATTTTGCGGTCTGTCTCTCGAGTCTCATTTGTGACTTGTCGTTAGCAGTCCCACTTCGAGTCACTCAGGAATAATTCCCGGCACCAATGAGGTGTTCCTGAGCTTTGTGAGCGGAGTCTTCAGTGCTCCGACACTCGTGTTCAGCAGTACTGCTGAAGAAGCTGCTGGTTCCAAGTGCTGAAATGTCGTCAGTTCTTTGGTGCTTCTATCCATGTCAGTTCTTTGGTGCTTCTATGACCAGTCCAAACTCGATGCACTCCAACCCCATTTCCTCTGTAATCGAAGTCCTGCTGCTGCAGGACTTCGATTTGATTCTCCAGTCTTCAGTGGCGGGGATTACTGAACACAGATTCAAACTGCGCTCGCAGCAACTCACATGCCCCGCTCATCTCCAAGGATGACTTCAAAATCTTATGCCAACCAAGCATTCAAACATTTCCTCAATACAGCATCCAAACCTTACACTCCTACACAGAACCTAAACATAACCCAAACACAACATCGGCGCAGCGACAGTTTACGTTTGCTAACAATGATAATGTGTGACTATTAATTCAGTAAAAGGAGCTGCAAAAAATTCAAAACTGGGCACCTTTCGATTTCTGAATTTCAGTTGATCAAGAAATAACTCCGCGCCCAAGGCTCACCATCACAACAAATATTGAATCTAAAAGAGATCTCATTCACAATACACAGCCACACCCAACTTGGAGTCTTCACCGCAACATTTCCTGTCTCAATTTGTTGCAAGTTTCGTGACCGGCTGAGAAAGTGAACTGTAAGAACCTTACTCTTCCTTAACCTTACCTTACTCTTCGACATTCAAGTTGAATATATACAAGGTACTATTCTGTTACTAACAAATACAGGGTGCTCCATACTAAGAATTGGGATGGAAACAAAATCATCAACCTTTTACGTCATCAAAGCGGTTGCTTTTCGGAGTCGTTCGAAAACAATTGTGCATTGAAACATATTACAGCAATTGCAGGATTTCAACTTACGAATATGCTAGCTAAGCTGGCTTCAGCGGTCCATCAAAAGAGATATTCTGGACAGAAGGCTCAGGAGAGGAAGATTGTTGGTGACAAATGCCTGCTCTGCCTCACCAACCAAAAATACGTGGTATAGTGCCTCACCAAGCAAGGCCAGACGCCACAACCCGCCACGCTGAAGAAGGCATCAGCTGACGGAGGCAGCGGCAGCAGCAGCCCTCGCTAACATTAGGCTCTCTTACGTTACAACTGCCGCGTGGCCGCGGCTCACACGGACGGAATAAGAAAGGCTTGGTAATTTTAGTCGTAGTAAGGAGTTATTTTGAAACGGCCTTTCTATTTTGCGGCGGGTGCTGTTAAATTGGTAGCGCATACGAGCTATTTAGCGCGACACGAGGCGCTGACGCTTCTGGGGGGGGGATGCTACAGCGTTTCTACTACTGCTGTTGCTGCCCTTGCTGCAGAGTTACTGCTGCTGCTGTTGCTGCACTTGCTGCAGAGTTACTGCTGCTGCTGTTGTTACTGCCCTTGATGCCCTTGTTACTGCTGCTGCTGTAGCTGCACTTGCTGCAGTGTTACTGCTGCTTCTGTTACTGCCACTGCTGCAGTGTTACCAATGCTGCCACTTCTTCTGCTACAACGCATGTAGGTGATGGAATGTGGGGAAAGTTGTGGCATCTGTACATTTTCAAATTCCAACCGTCACTATGATAAGTCACTAGTATGATAATAGATAACGGTTTTTATTTGAAAATTATACTGGCCACCACTATATACTGTCCTTGTTTCTTGCACTGCTGTTGCTGTTGTTCCTTACTCCATCTGCATTTTGGCGACGATGCTATCGCAAGGTACTTTAACGGCAAGGAATTACAAGAACGGGCACAGCTTGAAGACGTCATGTACAGCTGGGACTGGGATGGCACAGTCGGACTGGCACGGCACAGCTAGGACTGGCATGGCAAAGCTGAGGTCGGTACGTCTCAGCTGGAGCTGACACGGCGCAGCTGGCTGCACTTAAGACATTTGGTGGATCGTAGACAGTTGGCCGACCTAATGGAAGTACGAAGACGCTACGATCAGGCGACCAATTCAAAAAAATATCTGGTCAAAAATGATACTTTATTCTTTTAGACAAGAAGATGAAAAAATCTTCAATACAATTCAAAATACTCCAGCTTATTTGTAGACCTAGTAATATTGTTATGAAAGCGTGGATCCACCACATATTTCCCACAACTACGGGACTCTATTTTTTTCTAATTATGTTCCACGGACATACGTGCATCTAGCGTGCATCCTTTTATTCTACCTTCACATTATTCTACTTACGCGCTGATTGCTGCGCGTCGAGTTTGCTTTGACGTGACAGCAATCACGCAATGTGAGGGCAACGCACGACCGAGGGAAGTCACTCTCACTCTCACGCTGTTCCCTCAGTCGGGCTCATCAGAAGGTCTGGCATTGATCAACTGCGACTAGTTTATCACAAGACATCAACGTGAGTGATCATCGATCAGTGTGGTGTGTTCTACAGTCATCAGTGATTTGTTCTTCGGTCATCAGTGGGACGTTCTTCGATCATCAATGATGCGTTCTTCGATCATCAGTGGTGAATTTTCTCTTCGTCAGTGGTGTTTTCTCAGCCGATCAGTGGTGTGTTCTCCAGAGATCAGTAGCGTTTTCTTAATTCTGTTTATCGTCCCAAACAGATCCCCATTGCATAGTAAGACACAAAGAATACAGCTTGTCTCATGTTCAATTGTCTCTCTCCTCGTTAACCTGAGACTCGCGGCCTCAGACAGTCGCTGCTCGGCCCAGCTATACTGATGCTAGAGGAGCTCCACGTAATGACAGACCGTGCCTTGTATTCCTTACACGTATTTAAAACGAATCACGAAATCCCTGTTTCCTTGCAGCTATTACTTAGTGATGTATAAGTAAATATGTTAATAAATAGGTAGATGAGTGTAGTAGATAAATTATATAAGTAAACAAGATTTTGGCTTCAAGTTATAATATATTTTTTCAGCGTCAATACACGGGGATTTTGATTTTTAGACGCTTGTCCTTAATACTCTTCGAGTCGGGATATCATCTAGATCTGAAAAATTTTCTGCCAAAAGACAACTTTTGGCGCCGAATAACTTTCCTTTGAAAGGGCTCTCTCTGACCGTAACTAAATTTAATAATTATTGGCACATTATCCAAACCCAGTAAGGTATCTCGAAAAACCTGCGTCTAAATCAGTTACACGATTACACTATAAAGGAAACCTGTGATCGTCCACGCAAAGAAGCTGCACATTATTTCCATGAAGAAATTACAGAGCGAGCACGAGGGTAAGTAGAGGGAAGAACATACAAGGGGCGAGGGCGCCGTGGCGCGAGAGGACATCACAACAATTTACGTCGTGCAGGGCGAGTCCCAAATGTTTGACGAGAGCCCCCCGCTGCATGCGCATACGCATAATGCGCATATACGCATAATGTGCATATACGCCTAATGCGTATATACGCATAATGCGCATATACACTTAATGCGCATACGCATAATGCGCATGCACGCATAATGCGCATACACGCATAATGCGCATATACGCATAATGCGCATATACACTTAATGCGCATATGCATAATGCGTATACGCATAAAGCGCATATATGTACGAATAATGCGCGCGAGTGCAGGATTCTAAAGGTGGAAAGCATAAGAATATAGTCATGTTCTTTTACGATAGTTCAGGTGAACTTCATTCGAATTAAGACAGGAAGAGCAGCCGAGAGACTGTGATAATAGCGGCTGAGAGATTTTTCAAGATCTCGCGACCGATGGATTTTATTGAAAAAAATATTAAGAGAATTGAGGGAGAATCGAAAAAAAATAATACAAAGCCAATAGCGGGCGTAAGAATAAAAAAATAAACCATAAAATTATCAAAGAGAACAATAATTAACCAATTGCCGATACAATTTTAGATACTAGAAGAAGAGTCTGAAACATCGGACGCCAGGCACAGTTAAACACACAGCGTGAATGGAGTATTTGGAGGGAATGAAAATTAGGAGAATGGACCTATATGAAGACAACTAGAGGATAACAGCGCTCTAGGACCAGGGCAATGATAACTAGGATAACGCTCCTCTCAGGACAACTAGAGGATAACAGCGCTCTAGGACCAGGGCAATGATAAGTATAGGATAACGATCCTCTCAGGACAACTAGAGGATAACAGCGCTTTAGGACCAGGGCAATGATAACTAGGAAAACGCTCCTCTCAGGACAACTAGAGGATAACACTCCTTTGGCACCAGACACTGGCGGAGATACAGACCGGCTTCTGGTTCTCAAGGGTCTGCCGCTATGCACGCGCATCTTGTGGCCAGTAACAGACCCGTATATAATATAGAGACCCGGTATATAATATGGAGACCCGGTATATAATATGGAGACCCGGTATATAATATAGAGACCCGGTATATAATATAGAGACCCGGTATATAATATATAGACCCGGTATGTATTATATAGACCCGGTATATATGATGAGTGCGCAGCTACTGTTGTGCGAGGTTCTTGCATGCTGTAATGATAACTAATACGAGAATTATAGAAATATGAATTCAGGGTATTTCTTGGACAAAACTGGGGATTTAACAGAAGCGTATGGTCATTGATAGTCTGGAGATAAGAATAACATTTTGTCATTTATATTGTATGTAAACAATTGTCTCTGGCACTGGTTTCATAACAATAACTTAGATCCGTTCATTATAAAATTAACTCAGTCTCGAAGTTTCAGATAACAAGTTTCTCGAATTTTCTCAGAAATTTTGTTTAGTACTATCAGGTAACACTTTACGCAGCGAATTACGAATCTGCCTTGACTGCCGTAGCTTATTTTCGCGAAAAGATCGCGCTATGTAAGCGCTCAAGAGATGAGTTAAGCACGTAAAATTTTTTCCCCAGAAACAATTAATATGAATTTCGATACCGAGAAAAAACCCTGATGAAAATAAAAAATATCTGAGGACGGAAAATTGATCTATTAACTATTTGATGCAATTTGTGGCATTAACAGCAAATAATCCTATCATGATTTTGCCTGAGGGTTAAAGTGGTGTCTTGCGATGTACCTTTAACCTGACCCCATGCCTCCCCTCACACTCCCTCGCGGGCCGAGGGGAGGCAGCCTAGCGTGTCTGGTTCTTCCTGTCTCCCCTCACTCCCTCTTCCTGTGAAGGAATCTTCCTCATGTCTCAGGACGCTAAAGAACATCCTTAGGGAATGGGGCACCAAACGCTCCTGTTTAAATGCCAAGCAGCTGAGACAGTTGCTTCATCATCCACCTTCCTCCACCGGCACACAGAGCACGAGTCGAGAGCCAGTCAAGAGCCAGTCAAGAGCCAGTCAAGAGCCAGTCAAGAGCCAGTCAAGAGCTAGGCAAAAGCCAGACAAAAGACAGCCAGAAGCTAGTCAAGAGCTAGGCAAAAGCCAGTCATAAGCCAGTCAAGAGCTAGGCAAAAGCCAGACAAAAGCTAGTCAAGAGCCAGTCAAGAGCTAGTCAAGAGCTAGGCAAAAGCCAGACAAAAGACAGCCAGGAGCTAGTCAAGAGCTAGGCAAAAGCTAGTCATAAGCCAGTCAAGAGCTAGGCAAAAGCCAGTCAAATTAAAGACAGTCAAGAGCTAGGCAAAAGCCAGGCAAAAGACAGTCAAGAGCAAGTCAAGAGCTAGGCAAAAGCTAGTCAAGAGCCAGTTATTAGCCAGTCAAGAGCTAGTCAAGAGTTAGTCAAGAAGCAGTCAAGAGTAGCTCCTGGGCGTGCGGCCGTTGATAAGACATGCACTGCAGCGACACAAAGGCTGCTACCGTGCGTCGTGCAGAGCGCGGCTACCGTGCGTCGTGCAGAGCGCGGCTACCGTGCGTCGTGCAGAGCGTGGCTACCGTGCGTCGTGAAGAGCGCGGCTACCGTGCGTCGTGCAGAGCGCGGCTACCGTGCGTCGTGCAGAGCGCG
>NW_025947428.1:23487-24187 GCF_000764305.2 Hyalella azteca
CAGAGCTGCGGTGTGTAGGCAATGTGTGCCCAGAGCTGCGGTGTGTAGGCAATGTGTGCCCAGAGCTGCGGTGTGTAGGCAATGTGTGTCCAGAGCTGCGGTGTGTAGGCAATGAATGCCCAGAGCTGCGGTGTGTAGGCAATGTGTGCCCAGAGCTGCGGTGTGTAGGCAATGGGTGCCCAGAGCTGCGGTGTGTAGGCAATGAGTGCCCAGAGCAACGTTTTTTAATGATTAAATCGTTCCGTAATTATCATATCTGAGTAAGAAAAAACTGTATTGTTTTCTTGTTTTAAAAAATTTTTAATTAACCTTCAACACAGGAGTTGGGGATTATGTGAGGAGTGTGCAGAGTTGGGGATTAAGTGATGAGTGTGCAGAGTTGGGGATTATTAAAGGAATAAAGTGAGTGACTGAAAAGGTATAGCAGCACGCGCGCGCGCCCGAGGAGTGAAGGGGAATGAAGGGGAGTAGCTGGGGAGGGGGTGGGGAGTTGGCTTGAGTTACATGCCCAAAAATAGCGTCAGTTGGGCCACCAGGTCTTGGGGAAGCTGGGGTAGCGCGTGCTGGCCCCACCCTGCAGCCCCACGCTCAGAGGAAGAACACAACCACAACGACCAGGTGGAAGAGAGGGGTTGAGAGGGTCTTGGGGAGAGGGGTGAGAGGGGCTTGGGGAGGGGGGCTTGGGGAGAGGGGCTTGGGG